>NC_134828.1:70664684-70820331 GCF_004210375.1 Tachypleus tridentatus | reverse complement strand
AAAAATCAGTGCTTTCTTTATACGTTATTGCTAGTGAGTTTTGCCACAGAATACAGTATCTTGAATGTGGAAATTAAGTGAACATTGAGATATAAATATATACACATATAAAGGTTTTAAATGTATACAACTCTCAATAGAAGATTCTTTAGATCAAACATAAATGAAACTATTTTTTGTAATATACACTTTTAACAACCGGCTAACCATTCCAATTGTAGCCATATATTGTTCACCCACCAAAGATATCGACATTAACTTCCTACAGAAATGTGTTAACCGTAAACCTAAACTAATCATCATTGGGATTTCAATTCTCCACACACAGAACTATGGGGAAATAGAAACACACGGAGAGGGTTGTGTATAAAAAAAATTCTTTCTATTGAGAAAAAGCACCTGATAAACGACCGCACACCTACACACTTTTCAGCCGCCAACGGCTCATATGACGTACTTGATTACATCATAGCCTCCAAGGACACAGTAAATAGAATCTCTAACTTCAGAGTGCATGACGAAATCACGAGTGACCACTTCTCCATTTCCTGTATGATTCACCTGCGCCACACTGACTTCCTGCAGCATACACTGACACCAAACAGATTGGCTCACTTTCAACGCTTCACTAGATTCATATCTACCCCACCCAATTAAACATGCTAACAACAAAACAGAACTAGACAACTATGTAAATCAAGTTACAGAAGCCATACATAAAGCCATAAAAAACACAATCCCTAAAACAAGGAGAAAGCATTCACATAATCAATGGACTTTAACACCGGAAATTCACGCACTTATAATCAAACGCAGGCAATTAAGACGAATACACTTTATAACACGTGATCCATCTATCAAAACACAGATTAACATAACAAATGCAAAAATTAAACAATAAATTAAAATAGCAAAAGACACTAATTGGCAAAACTTTTGTAAAACTTAGAAAAATAAAAAACAATCCAAAAAAATTTTGGAAAAAAATTCAACAGTATTTCTTTAGACAAAACACAAACAACCTGCTACAACATATCACACACAACAATATAATCGCAAGGACGGACGTAGAAATCCTACCTATTAGACGACTACTTGAATCCTCCTTTTGCAACCTAAATTCAGTCGACTTTGACACACAACACCAACATCATGTCAACAACTTCATAAATAGAAATTAAGCTTCATTCTCACCACAATTACCTGGCGAGACATTTGAGACATACTCAAGTTCAATCAACAGGAAAATTACCATCACTGAACTAAAATTAATATTAAAACTTGAAAACACTTCCCCGGACACGACCAAATACCAAACATTATTCTGAAAAAAAGCTATACTCTCATATTTCAACACCTCACAAACATCATGAATATTTCACTAACAACAGGATATTACCCCGACACTTGGAAAATAGCCATCATAACCACGATTCCAAAGAAACAAACCAACAGGACAAATTCAGATAATTTCCGTCTCATCAGTCTGTTAAGCTGCCTTGACAAACTGATGGAGAGGGTTATCTCCAACCGTCTTCTTCACTTTTGTGAAAGAAATAATATCCTTCCAGAATCCCAGAATGCCTCCAGAGAAAACAGGCAAACAACAGATCACCTCACACGACTCAACGAATCAGTCTACAAAACTTTTAACAACAACCAAGTAACCGTTGGTGTATTCCTAGACGTCAAAAGCATTTGACAGCGTATGACACAATGCCATCAAATGCAAACTAACTCATCTAAATATAAACCCCAGTATAGTTAAATGGATATCAAACTTCCTGAGAGATAGAACAGCGCAAGTAAAAGTCAATAAAACTATATCTAAATCATTGAACATAACTGCAGGAGTGCCCCAAGGAACAGTCCTTTCTCCACTACTATATATTATTTTCGTCAACGACATACATTTCCCCAATTTAACATACACGCATAATTCACAATACGCAGACGACATCGCTATCTGGAGCACCTCCAGAAACCCAGTAATGGCCATGTCTCGCGTTCAAGAATCACTGAACAACGTCTCGACCTGGGTAACAAGTGGAGAGTTGTTTTAAATCCAACCAAAACACAAGCAATCACCTTCTACAGGAAACTGAAAAAACAAAGAAAAAAATCTAGAAAAAGTAAAATTATCACTCGGAAATACGCCCATTAACATGAGCAAAAAAACATCACATTCCTTGGCATCACTTTTGACACAAACTAACATGGAAAAACATGTTAACAACATACACTCATCAATTAGAAAACGCATTTCACACTTAATGACTCTAACCAGCAAACACTGAAAATGCTCACCAAAAACCATTATCCAAATATACAAGGCTTACATCCGTCCACTAATAGAGTATGGATGTCAAGTCACATATAATATGTCAAATAACACACTTCAGAAAATCCAAGCTCAACCAAACAAAATACTGTACTAAGATCTGCATTCACTCTAACATCATACACTCCAGTAAATTATATACATCAAATCAGCAACTTACCAACACTAAAAAAGAGACAAATAGAAATAGCACACAAATACTATTTAAAAGCAGAACACAGAAACAAACTAACTCTATAAATTAACTAGTGCACCAACCAAATTTATTTCACCATACAACATATTTCGGGAGTCACAAACAACACAACAAAGTACTTAAAGGGCAAAACTCACGAAAACATTATAAATTTTCGTTTTCAGGTCTCGGGCACAGGATATGTAAAACTTTCGGCGCCTGTCCTGTGAAAGAGGGTTTTTATCGGGGCACTCCCGTTTCCCCCCACAGGAAAAACTCAGGCATTGGATCTTCAGATCCCAGCCTAGGCAACTTTATTGCCATGCCCTGAATTGGGTCGTTTATGTTCAAATTTACTATGACATCTAACTTTCGGAACGGGATCTGGCTGTTTTCTCCGGTGCTACCTTTGCCTCGTTCATGAATAATATTAATTATGAACAACTTCACTCCTTCATCCAAAATAGAGTTAAAAAAACCCCAGCTAAATTCAATAAACTTCCAGGAAAAAGGATGAAGAGGAAGCACAATTCTTCTGATTTCTCTCTCTCTAAACTAAACCCCTGTCACGTTAGTTTGAGTTTGAGAAGAATTCTTTTTTCAAATGTGGAAAAAACAAAACACACGGTAGCGTGGCCGAGCGGTCTAAGGCGCTGGTTTTAGGCACCAGTCCGAAAGGGCGTGGGTTCGAATCCCACCGCTGCCATTTTTACTTTATTATGCCACTTGTTAGATGAACAAGAAATGTGGGTAATATATTTCGAAGGAGGATATTTTTGGTGGGCCTATTACAACAAGCGAAGAGCGTTTCTCGCCAATTAAACAGGAAACAATTACTACATTCATGATGGTTTAGGTAAATATCAGCTAATCGCAGAAAGTTGCGACACATATAATTCACAACTAATCTTTGCGTCAACACAGTTTGACAAAATATTCGTTATTTACAACACCCTACGTTTTGTTCAATTATTATTGATTAACGTGTCATTATTTATACACTGAGTATTGAGCAATGATGTTTCATTGGAAACAGGAAAACGCGGATTGAAAAGCCGCTAGAACTGACAATGGCAAACGCCCAGATACCGAGGGAAAAAGGTACATCAAAGAAAGGAGTTGAAAGGTAAACATTGACTGTAAGAGAATTAATAGGGTGAAAAAATGCTAAATAATTAGGTAAAAGACAGGATTGACAGAAATGCAAATGGCAGGAAATCCAGAAGAAAAATCTGCTTGATGGTAAGATAAGACGAGAAAACAAATAAAGCTTGAATAAGGCGAGGCTAGCAAGATCAAAGGCCCAAAAGAGAGACAAAAGGATGAAACAATGTCATGTGAAGGGGAATATAGTGAAATGTGTCTAAAACAACTGGAATAAGCCAAGCAGCTTCTGTATTAGAGGCATGGAAAACAATCCATGATATAAGGTGGAGGAAAATTGACAAAATTAGGTTCATCTGAAAAATGATATAGCCTAAAATAGCAGTAGTTCGTAAGGGTAAAGATTGAATTCAAATTATCAACTGTGAGTGTATTATACAAAGAACAGTCGATTGCACTGTTTTATTAAAAGCAGTAGTTTAGATGGCGCTTGCTGAATTTACTTTCTCTGGTCAGCATTTCTAAAGTAGGAACGCCTAAACGTCGGTGTCTTATATAAAATAACCCCTACTCGTATGTAACATTGATAGAAAAGAATTGAATCTCTAAAGAAAGTGAGCATATAAAGTTTTATGGTATTTTCTATTTTACTTTTAAAACTTGTATCTCTTGGAAAATATGCTCGTCTACTAAAACAAACCCTTCTTTGACGATTTGTGGGTTCAACTTGCGGTCAAAAAATAAGTGAAATACGAAAAATTTAAAATTCTTTTAACATTGAACCTCGGCATTAATAATTTAAAGAAATAGGAACGTTCATCTTTATATAATGCCAGAGGTGACGTATTTTAAATAAACACACATTTCTATTCACACCTTACACTAAGAACGTAAATACTCTTGATAGTATTTATTTTGTGAAGTATGCATTGCGGTTAACGCCAGTGATTTTGAAACTTTATCACAAAGAATCAGCAAACAAACTATTTGTGGAATTAAAGAAAGCAAAGTCACTTTATTAAGAAATGGATTACGATAGTGAATTTGCAATTTACGTCAAACGGTATATCGCTAAAAATTAAAATAGGCTGCCCGAACATTATAATTCGCGATATCCGACAGAAGATCTTGAGCACTGTGGACGTCTCTAACGAATTTATGACAAGTTACGTGTTAAACATTGTTCTTTTAAGTACATACTATCAGAGGATTTTTCGTTAAATCTTTATGAAACTGAGAATGGAAATATGATATAAACAAATTAACGACTTTCCTGGGAAACCATATCTCGTGCTCACACTCTTTATAATATTCATCTGAAATACAAAGAGATGTCGGGGTGCAAATCTGCGGTATTTGCATCCTGTAGGTTTGAAAAATATTTAGTTGCAATTATGGAACAGAAGTAATAGAGGATATTTTCGAATATATGAAATATTTTTCAAATTAATTCCAGATCCAAATAGGCATTTATCATCCTCAGCCTCCTTACGGACACTGAAAGTCTATCACTGCATGTGTTGACTGCCTTCATATATTTCTTTAGTCAAGATGAAGTGTTACCGTATTGTTTCTGTTTTTTTTTTGAATAATATTTAAGGGTTTTTTATCTCCCGCTTAACTGCCAATCAAGACGTGTTCTTTTTTATTCTGCTTTCGGATAACTAGCACGATAAAATCTAAAGATATATACATCTGTTCCATCAATTAAAAAAACAAACCTTATCGACTGCTATATTGATGTAAGTAGATTAAATGTTTTAGTTAAATACACTTTTCTCCGTAAATCTTTAGTTGAGATTCTATAGAAAACCTTGAGAGTATGAAAAGAACGTGGTTTCCTGCAGTAAATCTGGTAAACACTGGATAATGTTTATCACTGATCGTTATACTTCCATTTAGAATCTGGACACAAAAAATAAACTTGTGGTGTGCAGAATGTGGCTCTAACTGCCTTCTCGTATTTCTTCTACACCTGGAACACACTTTCTGAAGCTATGTTTCGTGAAAGGTCGATTCTACGGATAGATTAAGAAGTTTGCAATGCCAACTTGTTCTCTTAAAGACGTACGGTCATCAGATAGTCTGATGTGGCTTTGCTATAAGAAAACACACATGTGAAGACGTACGAACTGTCAGCTCCAGTGTTGTGATGAATTGATCTTTTTGTTTTCATGTCGCAATCTCCACGATGTAACACTGTTTTGTGTAAAGAAGGATGACGTGTAAAATACGGCTTGAAACATTTTGTTGTGGGAGACAACCTGAATGATTTTGTAGGGTGTCCGAACATAGTGGTACGAAAAACTGTGATCGTGTCAGCAGCGTTACGACAGAAAGGGTAAGAACCATAATCATAAAGAAATGATTCGAGACATCAGTATCCATAAGTTAAGAAAAGGATTAATCCCTTTCAATACGTCTTTGTCATTTAACACATAAAATCAGTGCTTTTTTTATACGTTATTACTAGTGAGTTTTGCCACAGAATACAGTATCTTGAATGTGGAAATTAAGTGAACATTGAGATATAAATATATATACATATAAAGGTTTTTAAATGTATACAACTCTCAATAGAAGATTCTTTTAGATCAAACATAAATGAAACCATTTTTTGTAATATACACTTTAACAACCGGCTAACCATTCCAATTCTAGCCATATATTGTTCACCCACTAAAGATATCGACATTAACTTCCTACAGAAATGTGTTAACCGTAAACCTAAACTAATCATCATTGGGGATTTCAATTCTCCACACACAGAACTATGGGGAAATAGAAACACAAGGAGAGGGTTGTGTATAAAAAAATTCTTTCTATTAAGAAAAAGCACCTGATAAACGACCGCACACCTACACACTTTTCAGCCGCCAACGGCTCATATGACGTACTTGATTACATCATAGCCTCCAAGGACACAGTAAATAGAATCTCTAACTTCAGAGTGCATGACGAAATCACGAGTGACCACTTCTCCATTTCCTGTATGATTCACCCGCGCCACCCTGCCGTGGCGTACGTGACTTCCTCAGCATACACTGACACCAAAACAGATTGGCTCACTTTCAACGCTTCACTAGATTCATATCTACCCCACCCAATTAAACATGCTAACAACAAAACAGAACTAGACAACTATGTAAATCAAGTTACAGAAGCCATACATAAAGCCATAAAAAACACAATCCCTAAAACAAGGAGAAAGCATTCACATAATCAATGGACTTTAACACCGGAAATTCACGCACTTATAATCAAACGCAGGCAATTAAGACGAATACACTTTATAACACGTGATCCATCTATCAAAACACAGATTAACATAACAAATGCAAAAATTAAACAATAAATTAAAATAGCAAAAGACACTAATTGGCAAAACTTTTGTAAAAACTTAGAAAAAATAAAAAACAATCCAAAAAAATTTTGGAAAAAATTCAACAGTATTTCTTTAGACAAAAACACAAACAACCTGCTACAACATATCACACACAACAATATAATCGCAAGGACGGACGTAGAGAAAGCCTACCTATTAGACGACTACTTCGAATCCTCCTTTTGCAACCTAAATTCAGTCGACTTTGACACACAACACCAACATCATGTCAACAACTTCATAAATAGAAATTAAGCTTCATTCTCACCACAATTACCTGGCGAGACATTGGAGACATACTCAAGTTCAATCAACAGGAAAATTACCATCACTGAACTAAAAATTAATATTAAAAACTTGAAAAACACTTCCCCCGGACACGACCAAATACCAAACATTATTCTGAAAAAAAGCTATACTCTCATATTTCAACACCTCACAAACATCATGAATATTTCACTAACAACAGGATATTACCCCGACACTTGGAAAATAGCCATCATAACCACGATTCCAAAGAAACAAACCAACAGGACAAATTCAGATAATTTCCGTCTCATCAGTCTGTTAAGCTGCCTTGACAAACTGATGGAGAGGGTTATCTCCAACCGTCTTCTTCACTTTTGTGAAAGAAATAATATCCTTCCAGAATCCCAGAATGCCTCCAGAAAAAACAGGCAAACAACAGATCACCTCACACGACTCAACGAATCAGTCTACAAAACTTTTAACAACAACCAAGTAACCGTTGGTGTATTCCTAGACGTCAAAAAAGCATTTGACAGCGTATGACACAATGCCATCAAATGCAAACTAACTCATCTAAATATAAACCCCAGTATAGTTAAATGGATATCAAACTTCCTGAGAGATAGAACAGCGCAAGTAAAAGTCAATAAAACTATATCTAAATCATTGAACATAACTGCAGGAGTGCCCCAAGGAACAGTCCTTTCTCCACTACTATATATTATTTTCGTCAACGACATACATTTCCCCAATTTAACATACACGCATAATTCACAATACGCAGACGACATCGCTATCTGGAGCACCTCCAGAAACCCAGTAATGGCCATGTCTCGCGTTCAAGAATCACTGAACAACGTCTCGACCTGGAGTAACAAGTGGAGAGTTGTTTTAAATCCAACCAAAACACAAGCAATCACCTTCTACAGGAAACTGAAAAAACAAAGAAAAAAATCTAGAAAAAGTAAAATTATCACTCGGAAATACGCCCATTAACATGAGCAAAAACATCACATTCCTTGGCATCACTTTTGACACAAACTAACATGGAAAAAACATGTTAACAACATACACTCATCAATTAGAAAACGCATTTCACACTTAATGACTCTAACCAGCAAACACTGAAAATGCTCACCAAAAACCATTATCCAAATATACAAGGCTTACATCCGTCCACTAATAGAGTATGGATGTCAAGTCACATATAATATGTCAAATAACACACTTCAGAAAATCCAAGCTCAACCAAACAAAATACTGTACTAAGATCTGCATTCACTCTAACATCATACACTCCAGTAAATTATATACATCAAATCAGCAACTTACCAACACTAAAAAAGAGACAAATAGAAATAGCACACAAATACTATTTAAAAGCAGAACACAGAAACAAACTAACTCTATAAATTAACTAGTGCACCAACCAAATTTATTTCACCATACAACATATTTCGGGAGTCACAAACAACACAACAAAGTACTTAAAGGGCAAAACTCACGAAAACATTATAAATTTTCGTTTTCAGGTCTCGGGCACAGGATATGTAAAACTTTCGGCGCCTGTCCTGTGAAAGAGGGTTTTATCGGGGCACTCCGTTTCCCCACAGGAAAAACTCAGGCATTGGATCTTCAGATCCCAGCCTAGGCAACTTTATTGCCATGCCCTGAATTGGGTCGTTTATGTTCAAATTTACTATGACATCTAACTTTCGGAACGGGATCTGGCTGTTTTCTCCGGTGCTACCTTTGCCTCGTTCATGAATAATATTAATTATGAACAACTTCACTCCTTCATCCAAAATAGAGTTAAAAAAACCCCAGCTAAATTCAATAAACTTCCAGGAAAAGGATGAAGAGGAAGCACAATTCTTCTGATTTCTCTCTCTCTAAACTAAACCCCTGTCACGTTAGTTTGAGTTTGAGAAGAATTCTTTTTCAAATGTGGAAAAACAAAACACACGGTAGCGTGGCCGAGCGGTCTAAGGCGCTGGTTTTAGGCACCAGTCCGAAAGGGCGTGGGTTCGAATCCCACCGCTGCCATTTTTTCTTTATTATGCCACTTGTTAGATGAACAAGAAATGTGGGTAATATATTTCGAAGGAGGATATTTTTGGTGGGCCTATTACAACAAGCGAAGAGCGTTTCTCGCCAATTAAACAGGAAACAATTACTACATTCATGATGGTTTAGGTAAATATCAGCTAATCGCAGAAAGTTGCGACACATATAATTCACAACTAATCTTTGCGTCAACACAGTTTGACAAAATATTCGTTATTTACAACACCCTACGTTTTGTTCAATTATTATTGATTAACGTGTCATTATTTATACACTGAGTATTGAGCAATGATGTTTCATTGGAAACAGGAAAACGCGGATTGAAAAGCCGCTAGAACTGACAATGGCAAACGCCCAGATACCGAGGGAAAAAGGTACATCAAAGAAAGGAGTTGAAAGGTAAACATTGACTGTAAGAGAATTAATAGGGTGAAAAAATGCTAAATAATTAGGTAAAAGACAGGATTGACAGAAATGCAAATGGCAGGAAATCCAGAAGAAAAATCTGCTTGATGGTAAGATAAGACGAGAAAACAAATAAAGCTTGCATAAGGCGAGGCTAGCAAGATCAAAGGCCCAAAAGAGAGACAAAAGGATGAAACAATGTCATGTGAAGGGGAATATAGTGAAATGTGTCTAAAACAACTGGAATAAGCCAAGCAGCTTCTGTATTAGAGGCATGGAAAACAATCCATGATATAAGGTGGAGGAAAATTGACAAAATTAGGTTCATCTGAAAAATGATATAGCCTAAAATAGCAGTAGTTCGTAAGGGTAAAGATTGAATTCAAATTATCAACTGTGAGTGTATTATACAAAGAACAGTCGATTGCACTGTTTTATTAAAAGCAGTAGTTTAGATGGCGCTTGCTGAATTTACTTTCTCTGGTCAGCATTTCTAAAGTAGGAACGCCTAAACGTCGGTGTCTTATATAAAATAACCCCTACTCGTATGTAACATTGATAGAAAAGAATTGAATCTCTAAAGAAAGTGAGCATATAAAGTTTTATGGTATTTTCTATTTTACTTTTAAAACTTGTATCTCTTGGAAAATATGCTCGTCTACTAAAACAAACCCTTCTTTGACGATTTGTGGGTTCAACTTGCGGTCTAAAAAATAAGTGAAATACGAAAAATTTAAAATTCTTTTAACATTGAACCTCGGCATTAATAATTTAAAGAAATAGGAACGTTCATCTTTATATAATGCCAGAGGTGACGTATTTTAAATAAACACACATTTCTATTCACACCTTACACTAAGAACGTAAATACTCTTGATAGTATTTATTTTGTGAAGTATGCATTGCGGTTAACGCCAGTGATTTTGAAACTTTATCACAAAGAATCAGCAAACAAACTATTTGTGGAATTAAAGAAAGCAAAGTCACTTTATTAAGAAATGGATTACGATAGTGAATTTGCAATTTACGTCAAACGGTATATCGCTAAAAATTAAAATAGGCTGCCCGAACATTATAATTCGCGATATCCGACAGAAGATCTTGAGCACTGTGGACGTCTCTAACGAATTTATGACAAGTTACGTGTTAAACATTGTTCTTTTAAGTACATACTATCAGAGGATTTTTCGTTAAATCTTTATGAAACTGAGAATGGAAATATGATATAAACAAATTAACGACTTTCCTGGGAAACCATATCTCGTGCTCACACTCTTTATAATATTCATCTGAAATACAAAGAGATGTCGGGGTGCAAATCTGCGGTATTTGCATCCTGTAGGTTTGAAAAATATTTAGTTGCAATTATGGAACAGAAGTAATAGAGGATATTTTCGAATATATGAAATATTTTTCAAATTAATTCCAGATCCAAATAGGCATTTATCATCCTCAGCCTCCGTACGGACACTGAAAGTCTATCACTGCATGTGTTGACTGCCTTCATATATTTCTTTAGTCAAGATGAAGTGTTACCGTATTGTTTCTGTTTTTTTTTTTGAATAATATTTAAGGGTTTTTTTATCTCCCGCTTAACTGCCAATCAAGACGTGTTCTTTTTATTCTGCTTTCGGATAACTAGCACGATAAAATCTAAAGATATATACATCTGTTCCATCAATTAAAAAAAACAAACCTTATCGACTGCTATATTGATGAAAGTAGATTAAATGTTTTAGTTAAATACACTTTTCTCCGTAAATCTTTAGTTGAGATTCTATAGAAAACCTTGAGAGTATGAAAAAGAACGTGGTTTCCCTGCAGTAAATCTGGTAAACACTGGATAATGTTTATCACTGATCGTTATACTTCCATTTAGAATCTGGACACAAAAAATAAACTTTTGGTGTGCAGAATGTGGCTCTAACTGCCTTCTCGTATTTCTTCTACACCTGGAACACACTTTCTGAAGCTATGTTTCGTGAAAGGTCGATTCTACGGATAGATTAAGAAGTTTGCAATGCCAACTTGTTCTCTTAAAGACGTACGGTCATCAGATAGTCTGATGTGGCTTTGCTATAAGAAAACACACATGTGAAGACGTACGAACTGTCAGCTCCAGTGTTGTGATGAATTGATCTTTTGTTTTCATGTCGCAATCTCCACGATGTAACACTGTTTTGTGTAAAGAAGGATGACGTGTAAAATACGGCTTGAAACATTTTGTTGTGGGAGACAACCTGAATGATTTTGTAGGGTGTCCGAACATAGTGGTACGAAAAACTGTGATCGTGTCAGCAGCGTTACGACAGAAAGGGTAAGAACCATAATCATAAAGAAATGATTCGAGACATCAGTATCCATAAGTTAAGAAAAGGATTAATCCCTTTCAATACGTCTTTGTCATTTAACACATAAAATCAGTGCTTTCTTTTATACGTTATTACTAGTGAGTTTTGCCACAGAATACAGTATCTTGAATGTGGAAATTAAGTGAACATTGAGATATAAATATATATACATATAAAGGTTTTTAAATGTATACAACTCTCAATAGAAGATTCTTTTAGATCAAACATAAATGAAACCATTTTTTGTAATATACACTTTAACAACCGGCTAACCATTCCAATTCTAGCCATATATTGTTCACCCACTAAAGATATCGACATTAACTTCCTACAGAAATGTGTTAACCGTAAACCTAAACTAATCATCATTGGGGATTTCAATTCTCCACACACAGAACTATGGGGAAATAGAAACACAAGGAGAGGGTTGTGTATAAAAAAAATTCTTTCTATTAAGAAAAAGCACCTGATAAACGACCGCACACCTACACACTTTTCAGCCGCCAACGGCTCATATGACGTACTTGATTACATCATAGCCTCCAAGGACACAGTAAATAGAATCTCTAACTTCAGAGTGCATGACGAAATCACGAGTGACCACTTCTCCATTTCCTGTATGATTCACCCGCGCCACCCTGCCGTGGCGTACGTGACTTCCTCAGCATACACTGACACCAAAACAGATTGGCTCACTTTCAACGCTTCACTAGATTCATATCTACCCCACCCAATTAAACATGCTAACAACAAAACAGAACTAGACAACTATGTAAATCAAGTTACAGAAGCCATACATAAAGCCATAAAAAACACAATCCCTAAAACAAGGAGAAAGCATTCACATAATCAATGGACTTTAACACCGGAAATTCACGCACTTATAATCAAACGCAGGCAATTAAGACGAATACACTTTATAACACGTGATCCATCTATCAAAACACAGATTAACATAACAAATGCAAAAATTAAACAATAAATTAAAATAGCAAAAGACACTAATTGGCAAAACTTTTGTAAAAACTTAGAAAAAATAAAAAACAATCCAAAAAAATTTTGGAAAAAATTCAACAGTATTTCTTTAGACAAAAACACAAACAACCTGCTACAACATATCACACACAACAATATAATCGCAAGGACGGACGTAGAGAAAGCCTACCTATTAGACGACTACTTCGAATCCTCCTTTTGCAACCTAAATTCAGTCGACTTTGACACACAACACCAACATCATGTCAACAACTTCATAAATAGAAATTAAGCTTCATTCTCACCACAATTACCTGGCGAGACATTGGAGACATACTCAAGTTCAATCAACAGGAAAATTACCATCACTGAACTAAAAATTAATATTAAAAACTTGAAAAACACTTCCCCCGGACACGACCAAATACCAAACATTATTCTGAAAAAAAGCTATACTCTCATATTTCAACACCTCACAAACATCATGAATATTTCACTAACAACAGGATATTACCCCGACACTTGGAAAATAGCCATCATAACAACGATTCCAAAGAAACAAACCAACAGGACAAATTCAGATAATTTCCGTCTCATCAGTCTGTTAAGCTGCCTTGACAAACTGATGGAGAGGGTTATCTCCAACCGTCTTCTTCACTTTTGTGAAAGAAATAATATCTTTCCAGAATCCCAGAATGCCTCCAGAAAAAACAGGCAAACAACAGATCACCTCACACGACTCAACGAATCAGTCTACAAAACTTTTAACAACAACCAAGTAACCGTTGGTGTATTCCTAGACGTCAAAAAGCATTTGACAGCGTATGACACAATGCCATCAAATGCAAACTAACTCATCTAAATATAAACCCCACTATAGTTAAATGGATATCAAACTTCCTGAGAGATAGAACAGCGCAAGTAAAAGTCAATAAAACTATATCTAAATCATTGAACATAACTGCAGGAGTGCCCCAAGGAACAGTCCTTTCTCCACTACTATATATTATTTTCGTCAACGACATACATTTCCCCAATTTAACATACACGCATAATTCACAATACGCAGACGACATCGCTATCTGGAGCACCTCCAGAAACCCAGTAATGGCCATGTCTCGCGTTCAAGAATCACTGAACAACGTCTCGACCTGGAGTAACAAGTGGAGAGTTGTTTTAAATCCAACCAAAACACAAGCAATCACCTTCTACAGGAAACTGAAAAAACAAAGAAAAAAATCTAGAAAAAGTAAAATTATTACTCGGAAATACGCCCATTAACATGAGCAAAAACATCACATTTTTTGGCATCACTTTTGACACAAACTAACATGGAAAAAACATGTTAACAACATACACTCATCAATTAGAAAACGCATTTCACACTTAATGACTCTAACCAGCAAACACTGAAAATGCTCACCAAAAACCATTATCCAAATATACAAGGCTTACATCCGTCCACTAATAGAGTATGGATGTCAAGTCACATATAATATGTCAAATAACACACTTCAGAAAATCCAAGCTCAACAAAACAAAATACTGTACTAAGATCTGCATTCAGTCTACCATCATACACTCCAGTAAATTATATACATCAAATCAGCAACTTACCAACACTAAATAAGAGACAAATAGAAATAGCACACAAATACTATTTAAAAGCAGAACACAGAAACAAACTAACTCTATAAATTAACTAGTGCACCAACCAAATTTATTTCACCATATAACATATTTCGGGAGTCACAAACAACACAACAAAGTACTAAAAGGGCAAAACTCACGAAAACATTATGTATTTTCTTTTTCAGGTCTCGGGCACAGGATAGGTAAAACTTTCGGCGCTTGTCCTGTGAATGTGGGTTTTTTTCGGGGCACTCCCGTTTCCCCCCACAGCAAAATCTCAGGCATTGGATCTTCAGATCCCAGCCTAGGCAACTTTATTGCCATGCTCTGAATTGGGTCGTTTATGTTCAAATTTACTATGACATCTAACTTTCGGGACGGGATCTGGCTGTTTTCCCCAGAAAACTTTGCCTCGTTCATGAATAATATTAATTATGACCAACTTCACTCCTTCACCCAAAATAGAGTTAAAAATAACCCAGCTAAGTTCAATAAACTTCCACGAAAAAGGATGAAGAGGAAGCACAATTCTTCTGATTTCTCTCTCTCTAAACTAAACCCCCGTAACGTTAGTTTGAATTTGAGAATAACTCTTTTTTCAAATGTGGAGTAAACAAAATACACGGTAGCGTGGCCGAGCGGTCTAAGGCGCTGGTTTTAGGCACCAGTCCGAAAGGGCGTGGGTTCGAATCCCACCGCTGCCATTCTTTCTTTATGGAAGAAATATTTTGGAAAGCGCCGGTTCTCGTCATCGAGTGCAGACGTGTTTTTCTATTTCTGATTGCCTTAGTGTAAATTAACAGCTAAGCCTAGTGAGCGTGTAGTTCTTTTTTTTTTGCTAGATTTTTTATTTTTTCAAGTTGTTTGACGATGTCTTCATCAACCAAGAAGGTCATGGAAGTTATGCGTAGTACAGTTTTTGTGGAAACGACAACTTCAAGCCATGGGGACGTTATCCATTCGGTTATTTCTACGTTTGGTGCTGCTTCGGTCACTGCTGTAGTTCCTCGCCCGGGTGGATATGAGGTAACTTTTGTTCTTTCCGCCGATGTGGACCTGGCTATAGATGCTGGTCTAATTGTAAATGGTGTGCACTGTTCGGCTAATGGTGTCACTAAACGTAATGTTACTGTGTCATTTATGGACGTCCCAGAATATATAGACGATGATATTATACTAAATAAACTTAAAGATTTTGATTGTGAAGTGAAAAGCCCCATTGTGTGGAAGAGGGACCATGGCATATATTTAGGTATACGCCATGTTCGTGTGTCTTTTAGTTAGAAGTGTATCTCTTTGCCGTGCGTTGTGAAAGTTTTTGATCCTTTGGGCAAGGCGGTAATGTTAAAAGTGAAGCATGATCGCTAGTCAAAAGTGTGTAATTTATGTTTGGGGGCGGATCATCTATATAGCTAAACTAAACTAACGTGGCAGGGGTTCAGTTTAGAGAGAGAGAAATCAGAAGAGTTCTCTCTCCAACTGGGGTGTTCAGGAACTTTGTAGTTCCTCTTCGTCCCCTTTCGTGGATTGTTATTAAAATTAAGTGGTGGTTTTTTTTTATTATTATTTTAATAAATTAATTATCGTTATTATTCTTGACTTTTTGGGTGGAGAATGTCTCACTAAATGTTCTTTTGGGTGGAGGCAAAGGCAGCAGTGGAAAGAAAGGCCGGGACCTGTCCCGGAATGAAAAAGTTGGAGAGATGTGAACATGAATGTAATTCATTCAAATTCAGATCAAACCAAATAGCCCGATTCTTGCTCTGGCAAAAAGGTTGCCCAGGCTGGGATCTAGAAATCCAATGCCTGAAGAATTTGATGTGGGGGGGGAAACGGGAGTGCCCCGAGAAAACCCACTTTCACACGACAGGCGCCGAAAGTTTTGCCTGTCGTGTGCCCTGTACCTGAAAAAAAGGAATTCATGTTAATAACATATATTTTATTTATTTAGATTCTTTGTTGAGTAGATTGTGATTCTTGAAATATGTTGTAAGGTGATATGTATTTCGTTGGTGCACTTGATAATTTGTGTAGTGATGCCGTTAGTTTGTTTCTATTTTCTGCTTTTAGATAATATTTAAGAGAAAGTTCTGTTATTCATCTATATCGCGATTGCTCCCTGTTTATATGCCGACATTGTCATATGCAGGGACACGTCCGTAAACGTTGTCGCAAGCTTGTTGTTCCTCGAACTTCCTCTAGTAACGACGCTGAAGTGGCCACGCCTACTACTTCTCGTGACGCCGCTGAAGTAGTCACGGCTGCTCCCTCTCGTGCAGTGCCTCATGATAAACTAACTAAACTAAACTAACGTGGCAGGGGTTCAGTTTAGAGAGAGAGAAATCAGAAGAGTTCTCTCTCCAACTGGGGTGTTCAGGAACTTTGTAGTTCCTCTTCGTCCCCTTTCGTGGATTGTTATTAAAATTAAGTGGTGGTTTTTTTTATTATTATTATTTTAATAAATTAATTATCGTTATTATTCTTGACTTTTTGGGTGGAGAATGTCTCACTAAATGTTCTTTTGGGTGGAGGCAACGGCAGCAGTGGAAAGAAAGGCCGGGACCTGTCGCGAAATGAAAAAGTTGGGGAGATGTGAACATGAATGTAATTCATTCAAATTCAGATCAAACCAAACAGCCCGATTCTGGGTCTGGCAAAAAGGTTGCCTAGGCTGGGATCTAGAAATCCAATGGCTGAAGAATTTGATGTGGGGGGAAACGGGAGTGCCCCGAGAAAACCCACTTTCACACGACAGGCGCCGAAAGTTTTGCCTGTCGTGTGCCCTGTACCTGAAAAAAAGGAATTCATGTTAATAACATAGATTTTATTTATTTAGATTCTTTGTTGAGTGGATTGTGATTCTTGAAATATGATGTAAGGTGATATGTATTTCGTTGGTGCACTTGATAATTTGTGTAGTGATGCCGTTAGTTTGTTTCTATTTTCTGCTTTTAGATAATATTTGAGAGAAAGTTATGTTATTTTGTCTCTTATAGTTGGTAAATTACTAATTTGGTGTAGATAATTTGTTGGCGTAAAAGATGGTAAACTGAATGCGGATTTTAATATTTTGTTTTGTTGCACTTAGATTTTTTGGAGTGTGTTGTTTGACATATTGTATGTTACTTGACATCCGTACTCTATTAGTGGACGGATGTAAGCCTTGTATATTTGTATAATGGTGTTCGGTGCGCATTTCGATTGTTTACCAGTTATAGTCTTTAGATATGAAATCCTTTTTCTGATTGATGAGTGTATATTGTTTATGTGTTTTTTCCATGTTAGTTTTGTGTCGAAAGTGATTCCAAGGAATGTGATGTTTTTGCTCATGTTAATGGTTCTGTTTCCAAGTGATAGTTTTATTTTTTCTAGGTTTTTTCTTTGATTCTTTAGTTTTCTATAGAAGGTGATTGCTTGTGTTTTTGTCGGATTTAACACGACCCTCCACTTGTTGCTCCATGTTGAGACGTTGTTTAGTGATTCTTGTACGCGAGACATGGCCATTGCTGGGTTTCTGGAGGTGCTCCAGATTGCGATGTCGTCTGCGTATTGTGAATTGTGTGTGTATGTTAGATTTGGAAAAGGTATGTCACTGACGAAAATTATGTATAGAAGTGGAGAGAGGACTGATCCTTGGGGCAATCCTGCCGTTATATTAAATAATTTGGATATGGTTTTATTGACTTTTACTTGTGCTGTTCTATTGGTTAAAAAATTTGAAATCCATTTGACTATCGTAGGATTTATTTGTAGGTGATTTAGTTTGTATCTGATGGCGTTGTGCCAAACGCTGTCGAATGCTTTTTTGACATCTAGGAATACCCCGATGGTTACTTGATTGTTGTTGTAAGCTTTGTAGATTGATTCGGTGAGTCGTGTGAGGTGATCTGTTGTTTGTCTATTTTTTCTGGAGGCATTTTGAGATCCTGGAAGGATGTTGTTCGATTCGCAAAAATGGAGGACACGGTTGGAGATAATTCTCTCCATCAGTTTGCCAAGGCAGCTTAACAGACTGATGGGGCGTAAATTATCTGGATTTGTTCTGTTAGTTTGTTTCTTGGGGATCGTTGTTATGATGGCTTTTTTCCATCCACGTGTCAGGGTAATACCCGGTCGCTAGTGAAATGTTCATGATGTTTGTGAGGTGTTGTAGTAGGAGAGTGGAACTTTTTTTGAGAATAATATTTGGTATTTGGTCATGTCCGGGAGAAGTGTTCTTCAAGTTTTTGATATTAATCTTTAGTTCGGATATGGTTATTTTTCTATTGATTGAATTTCAGTATGCTTCTAGTGTCTCTCCGGGAAATCCTGGTGAGAATGAAGCTTGGTTTGCATTTATGTAGTTGTTGACATGGTGTTGGTGTTGTGTGTCGAAATCTACTGAGTTTAAATCGCTAAAAGTGGATTTGTAATAGTCAGCTAATAAGTCAGCTTTCTCTTCGTCCGTCCTTGCGATTTTATTGTTGTGTGTGATGTGTTGTAGCATGTGATTTGTGCTTTTGTCTGAAGCAATACTCTTGAATTTTTTCCAGAATTCTTTTGGATTGTTCTTGGTTTTTTCTAAGTTTTTGCAGAAGTTATGCCAATTGTTTTCTCTGACATTTTTGATTTGTTGTTTAATTTTTGTATTTGTTCTATTGATTTCTGTTTTAATGTGTGGATCGCGTGTGATATAATGTGTTCGTCTTAATTGTCTGCGTTTGATTATTAGTGCGTGAATTTCTGGTGTTAGAGTCCATTGAATAAGCGATTGTTTTCTTTTTGATTTAGGAATTGTGTTTTTTATGGCTTTCTTTATGGCTTCTGTAATTTGATCAACATAGTTGTCTAGTTCTGTTTTGTTATTTACATGTTCGATTGGATGGGGTAGGTATGAGTCCAGAGAGGCATTAAAAGTGAGCCAGTCTGTTTCAGTGTAGGTGTATGCGGAAGGAGTCACGTACGCCACAGCAGGGTGGCGCGGGTGAATCATACATGACATGGGGATGTGGTCACTGGTGATTTCATCATGCACTTTAAAGTTAGATATTCTGTTAACCAAGTCCTTGGGTGCAATGATGAAATCGAGTACATCGTATGAGCCGTTAGCGGCTGAGAAGTGTGTAGGTGTATTGTCATTAATACACAATTAATACAATAAGTGCATTTTATTGCTAGAGATAAATTTTTTTATGCATGATCCTCTGCGTGTGTCTCTATTACCCCTTAATTCTGTGTGCGGTGAATTAAAATCTCCAATAATAATTGGTTTGGGTTTACGATTAACACATTTTTTAAGGAAGTTAATGTCGATATCTTTAGTGGGTGAACAATATATGGCTAGAATTGGAATGGTTGCCGGTTGTTAAAGTGTATATTACAAAAAATGGTGTCATTTATGTTTGATCTAAAAGAATCTTCTATTATGATTGCCTCATGATGTTGACACCAATTCTGTTTGTCCACGCGTTGATTCGGAGGTTCCCCTTCCAGGGGAGGCTGCAGCTACCCATCGGGTGGTGGACGATGTTTCTTCCCGGCGATCGACGGTTTCTGGTGGGGCTAGTAGTCACCCCCCTGCTGCAGGACGCAAGTTTGATCGTCACTTGCTCCCACTTCCGGTTAGTGGTGAGTGTCCTGCCGGCGATGTGGAGGTGCCTCTTCCTCGTCGTTGGAGGTATGCTAGTGTGGTGGCGATGACTTCTGGTGACAATTCTAAGAAAGGCAGTGGACGAAAACGGGTGTCGGACGTGCCAATACTACGGATATCTCGGGCGAAGGCGGTGTGTTTTTTGTGACAGTTTGTTTGTTTCAGTTACTGTAAGACTGTCCTTTATTGTTGTTTGTACTTTGTGCATATTTGCTTAGATCTTTACATTTATTCTTGTTATTTTTGTGTTTGTGACAGTTTCCTTTCAATTCTTGTACCTTTACTTTATCTTTGGCATGGTACATTTACTCAGGGTGGGAGTTTTGAATTGTAATGGGTTGCGTAATGTTAGTAAGCTGGCTTATTATCTGGATTACTTTGTTACTAATTTTGATGTTGTTTGTTTACAGGAAACGTTTTTTACTGATGATTTTCATGATGTCGTTCTGAAATTTTGGCCAGGTGTAGCTTTTGTTAATAATTCTCCTTCTGGTTGACAAGGGGTTGCCATCTTGTAACAGCAGTTTTTGTGTGATAATGTTACATTCGTTTCTTCTGATGGGGTGGGTCGGGTTCTGACTGTAAAATTCAGTTTCGAGTCTTTGTCTTATCTGTTATCATCTGTGTATGCTCCTCGCGATATCTCCGAGCGACGGGAATTTTTCCAAAACTTGGAGTATTGTTTGGATGGTTGCACGGGATTGCTTGTTGTGGGAGATTTTAATTGTGTGGTGGATGTGGCACGCGATCGCTTTCCGGTCCGTTTCTACCGTGACGCCAGCCGTTCGGCTTTTGTACAGTTTCTTAATAGGTTTGATTTACTTGATGCGCATTCACTCATATCGCCGACTACACCTGGTTTCACATGGAAGCGTTTTGTTAATGGTGAGATGATGATGTCTCGTCTTGATAGGGTTTTGCTTTCATCTTCCTTGCAGGGGACTGTCCAACGTTTCCGTACGTTGTGGTTTCCTGCTACAGATCACGCTTTATTGGGCTTCGACCTTACTCTGCGGCCCGTTGTCAGAGGTCCTAATTTCTGGCTCTTCAATAACCAGTTATTGAGGGATGCCGAATATGTGAAAGCCATTAAGCTGTTAATCGCCAGAAGTCGTAGTTGGTCAGTCTATGGGACTGATAAAATTAAGTGGTATGAACAATTGAAATGCGCGTTCCGTTTACTTACCGAGCGTTATTCGATTCTTCTTGCGCGTGCATCCCGTTCTCGCAAATGTCAGCTTGAGTCGTCCATCAATCGTGAGCTTCGAAAACTGTCCCGTTTCCCTGGTAGGTCTAAGGTCAAATTGTATGAACTTGAAGATGCATTGAGACTTTGGATCACGATACCATAGATTCGATCTCATATTCGTTGGTTTGATGAGGGTGAGAGATCTACGTCTTACTTTCTTCGTATGGAAAAGGTCCGTCAAAGCAGAATTAAGTTTCGATCCATGCTCACTGATAGGGGTGTGGAGGTGTCCGGTGTGGAAGATATCGCTGCTGTTTTACATCAGTATTATTCCGCACTGTACTCTAAGGATATCGTTCTGCAGGCAGACATAGATTTCGTTATCTCATTTGTTGATCGAACTCTTTCCCATGAACAAGCTCATATTTGTGATGCTCCATTCACGGTTCCGGAAGTTCTCGCTGTTCTAGACAGTTTACCGCTGGGCAAATCTCCTGGTTTGGATGGTTTTACCTCCGAATTTTACAAATATTTTCTCCCTCTTTTTGTTGACGACTTTTTATCTGTCTTGTCTAAACTGTTTCACTCTCCACAGTTGCTTCGTACAATGTGTTCTGGGGTAATTGTTCCTATCCCGAAAGGCGGGGATCGACGGTTGGCGGCTAACAGCCGGCCTTTGACATTGCTTTGTTCTGACTATAAGCTTTTGGCCAAAGTGCTGGCTCGTCGCCTTTCGTTTAGTTTCAGATGACCAATCCGGGTGTATACCTGGACGGGACGTTGCTGATACTCCGTTGACACTCGTTTTGCTATTGCAATCTTTAGCACGCATCGGCCAGGGTGGAATCTTTTTGAAGCTTGATCAGATGTAAGCCTTTGATCGGGTGGCCTATGACTATCTATTTCAACTTCTTCTGCGTATGGGTTTTGGTTCTACTTTTGTTCATTGGGTTCGTCTTTGCTATACTTCTATTTCTAGTTGTGTAAAGTTTAATGGATTTCTCACTAATGATTTTGCTGTAACTCGGGGTATTCGTCAAGAATGCCCAATGTCTGCTCTACTTTACGTTCTCAGTGTCGAACCATTACGAAATATGTTAGTTCATAATGTACATATTACTGGTATTGGTGGTGATGTGTTACTCACCACGCCTTCACTTACTTATCAGCATGCTGATGATACCACCTTAACCTTACAAGACGCCGAATCTTTGCCGCATGTGTTGGATGTCTGCCAAACTTTTGGCAAAGCTACTGGTGGAAAGATCAACTGGACCAAGAGTCAGGGTATGTGGGTTGGGTGTTTGGCCTCTTCTGCAGACTTCGTCCTTGGTGAGTTGAGAATTTCCCAGGATCCTATTCGGATTTTGGGAATAGTTTTCCACTCTAATTTCGATGTCATGCTGCAAGATACGTGGCAGGTGTATTGCGAAGGGTATCTCGTGTCTTGGTGTCGTGGCGATTTCGTTTTTGTCGCTAAAGGGTAAATCTCTTGTGGTGAACTCCTTGGTGGCATCGGTGTTATGGTACCCGTTGAATATACTCCCGTTGCCAAGACAGTTTGAGGCTCGATTTCGCAAATGTATACTGGATTTTATTTGGCGGGAGGTATACATAAAGTGGCATACGGTATTCTGATCCGGAGTTATGATTGTGGAGGTATCAACTTGGTTGATGTTAATACTCGTAAACTCGCATTCCGTTTGAAGTTGTTGCAGCGTTGTTTGGATGCTTCTTGTTATTCCAACTTGCGACAACTTCTTTCTGGATTTTTTCTTGTTATGGTAATCTCTTTTCTTTCGGATCTTCAATGCCGAATTTTGCCACGTTTTGTGAAATCGTTACCTTCTATATTCAGGAAATGTTTCATGCCTGGAAGGTTCTTCTTGGGGATAAAGTGATTGTCCCAGCTCCTCTTTCCCCAAAAATTTTTGATGAACCTTTCTTTTTCAATCCGGCTATTGTTGATGTTCGGCACCGAACATTTCATTTTCCTGAATTTATTAACGCAGGTTAGGTTCAGGTCCGCCATTTATTGTACGAGGTGCACCCTGCTTTTCTTCCGGTGGGGGCAGTGATTGAAATGTGTACGGACGCTGACCCGTTAGCCAATGTCCGCACAATTTTTTCACATTTTCATATGCTCAAGGAGGCGTTGCCTGTGGATTGGTTGCCGGTTTTGTCCACCCAGCCGGCTCCTCTTCCGTCGTCCATACGTGTTGTGGATTTATATTTTCTGGACCACTCCGATAATCGAGTTAATTTTAAGGGTTTATCTGTGAGGCAACTGGTGGGACATTTACAGTTTTCACTCGCTACTAATTTCCCTGCTCCATTCTACTGGGGGGATATTGTTCCTCCTGGAGACTGGAAACGCATTCAAAAACGCGCTTATTCTTCTATTGTGGGTTTTTATGTTTGTGATGTGGATTATTTACTGTGGTTGCGGGCGATTACCACTAATGTCAAGCTGATACATATGGACAGACATCCAACAGGGTTGTGCACTTTCTGTTCCCAGGCGCGGGAAACCATAGACCATCTGTTTTTCCAATGTCCTTTTTTACAGCCCTTGTGGTCATATGTATATAAATTATTGGCATTTTATTTTGGATGTCCCATATCTAATTGGGTATGGAGGAGATGCCTCTTAGTGGGATCTCATTCTTCGTTACCCAGGAGATGCTGGAACATATTCCGTTTGATTACTAGTTTGGGACGTCAGGTTATATGTTCTGCTCGTTCAGTTTCTTTGGCACGAAATCGCGTAATTCATTTAATTTCCATGTTTAAAGTGCGTGTACGGAGACATATTCATCAGCGATCTTTGTTACATAACTCATTAAATGTATTTTATTCTGTGTATTCTTATGTTGGTAGCTTGGTAACCCAAGGTGCCCAAGGTTATTTCTTGTGTACGTTGTTAAGATAAGTTGTTATTTCATTATATTTTTCTTACCAATGAAAGATCCATTGGTTTCTTGTTTTGTTAATGTTCACTATAATGTTTGTTGGATTACCTGCTGTTCCAATTACCTCTTTTATTTCTTTTTACTTAATTTTATTAACTTTGTGGTAATTTTCAGCATGGTAATCTATAGAGTTATTGTTACATGCTAATTCATTAACTTATGTTTTATTTGTTGTATTTCTGTGTATACCCCCTCGTTGAGGTGGGATAAATAAAGAGTAAAAAAAAAAAGCTGGTTTTAGGCACCAGTCCGAAAGGGCGTGGGTTCGAATCCCACCGCTGTCATTCTTTCTTTATTATGCCACTTATTAGATGAACAAGAAATGTGGGTAATATATTTCGAAGGAGGATATTTTTGGTGGGCCTATTACAACAAGCGAAGAGCGTTTCTCGCCAATTAAACACAAAACAATTACTACATACATGATGGTTTAGGTAAATGTCAGGTAATCGCAGAAAGTTGCGACACATATAATTCACAACTAATCTTTGCGTCAACACAGTTTGACAAAATATTCGTTATTTACAACACCCTACGTTTTGTTCAATTATTATTAATTAACGTGTCATTATTTATACACTAAGTATTGAGCAATGATGTTTCATTGGAAACAGGAAAACGCGGATTGAAAAGCCGCTAGAACTGAAAATGGCAAACGCCTAGATACGGAGGAGAAAAGGTACATCAAAGAAAGGAGTCGAAAGGTAAACATTAACTGTAAGAGAATTGACAGGGTGAAAAGATGCTAAATAATTAGGTAAGAAACAGGATTAACAGAAATGCAAATGGCATGAAATCCAGAAGAAAAATCTGCTTGATGGTAAGATAAGACGAGAAAACAAATAAAGCTTGCATAAGGCGAGGCTAGCAAGTTCCAAGGCCCAAAAGAGAGACAAAAGGATGGAACAATGTCATGTGAAGGGGAATATAGTGAATTGTGTCTAAAACAACTGAAATGAGCCAAGCAGCTTCTGTATTAGAGGCATGGAAAACAATCCATGATATAAGGTGGAAGAAAATTGACAAAATTAGGGTCATCTGAAATACGAATTTAGCCTAAAATAGCAGTAGTTCGTAAGGGTAAAGATTGAATTCAAAT
Source organism: Tachypleus tridentatus (assembly GCF_004210375.1). NCBI lineage: Eukaryota > Metazoa > Arthropoda > Merostomata > Xiphosura > Limulidae > Tachypleus > Tachypleus tridentatus. Next base: position 70,794,758 of record NC_134828.1, on the reverse strand, counting down.
TATCAACTGTGAGTGTGTTATACAAAGAACAGTCGATTGCATTGTTTTATTAAAAGCAGTAGTTTAGATGGCGCTTGCTGAATTTACTTTCTCTGGTCAGCATTTCTAAAATAGGAACGCGTAAACGTCGGTGTCTTATATAAAATAACCCCTACTCGTATGTAACATTGATAGAAAAGAATTGAATCTCTAAAGAAAGTGAGCATATAAAGTTTTATGGTATTTTCTATTTTACTTTTAAAACTTGTATCTCGTGGAAAATATGCTCGTCTTCTAAAACAAACCCTTCTTTGACGATTTGTGGGTTCAACTTGCGGTCTAAAAAATAAGTGAAATACGAAAAATTTAAAATTCTTTTAACATTGAACCTCGGCATTAATAATTTAAAGAAATAAAAAACGTTCATCTTTATATAATGCCAGAGGTGACGTATTTTAAATAAACACACATTTCTATTCACACCTTACACTAAGAACGTAAATACTTCTGATAGTATTTTTTTTGTGAAGTATGCATTGCGGTTACGCCAGTGATTTTGAAACTTTATCACAAAGAATCAGCAAACAAACTATTTGTGGAATTAAAGAAAGTAAAGTCATTTTATTAAAAAATGCATTACGATAGTGAATTTGCAATCACGTCAAACGGTATATCGCTAAAAATTAAAATAGGCTGCCCGAACATTATAATTCGCGATATCCGACAGAAGATCTGGAGCACTGTGGACGTTTCTAACGAATTTATGACAAGTTACGTGTTAAACATTGTTCTTTTAAGTACATACTATCAGAGGATTTTTCGTTAAATCTTTATGAAACTGATAATGGAAATATGATATAAACAAATTAACGACTTTCCTGGGAAACCATATCTCGTGCTCACACTCTTTATAATGTTCATCTGAAATACAAAGAGATGTCGGGGTGCAAATCTGCGGTATTTGCATCCTGTAGGTTTGAAAAATATTTAGTTGCAATTATGGAACAGAAGTAATAGAGGATATATTCGAATATATGAAATATTTTTCAAATTAATTTCAGATCCAAATCGGCATTTATCATCCCCAGCTTCCTTACGGACACTGAAAGTCTATCACTGCATGTGTTGACTGCCTTCAAATATTTCTTTAGTCAAGATGAAGTGTTACCGTATTTTTTTTTTTTTTGGAATAATATTTAAGGGTTTTTTATCTTCCGCTTAACTGCCAATCAAGACGTGTTCTTTTTATTCTGCTTTCGGATCACTAGCACGATAAAATCTAAAGGTATATACATCTGTTCCATCAATTAAAAAAAACAAACCTTATCGACTGCTATATTGATGTAAGTAGATTAAATGTTGTAGTTAAATACACTTTTCTCCGTAAATCTTTAGTTGAAATTCTATAGAAAACCTTGAGAGTATGAAAAAGAACGTGGTTTCCCTGCAGTAAATCTGGTAAACACTGGATAATGTTTATCACTGATCGTTATACTTCCATTTAGAATTTGGACACAAAAAAATAAACTTGTGGTGTGCAGAATGTGGCTCTAACTGCCTTCTCGTATTTCTTCTACACCTGGAACACACTTTCTGAAGCTATGTTTCGTGAAAGGTCGATTCTACGGATAGATTAAGAAGTTTGCAATGCCAACTTGTTCTCTTAAATACTTTCGGTCATCAGATAGTCTGATGTGGCTTTGCTATAAGAAAAACACACATGTGAAGACGTACGAAATGTCAGCACCAGTGTTGTGATGAATTGATCTTTTTTGTTTTCATGTCGCAATCTCCAAGATGTAACACTGTTTTGTGTAAAGAAGGATGACGTGTAAAATACGGCTTGAAACATTTGGTTGTGGGAGACAAGCTGAATGATTGTGTAGGGTGTCCGAACATAGTGGTACGAAAAACTGTGATCGTGTCAGCAGCGTTACGACAGAAAGGGTAAGAACCATAATCATAAAGAAATGATTCGAGACATCAGTATCCATAAGTTAAGAAAAGGATTAATCCCTTTCAATACGTCTTTGTCATTTAATACATAAAATCAGCGCTTTCTTTTATACGTTATTACTAGTGAGTTTTGCCACAGAATACAGATTCTTGAATGTGGCAATTAAGTGAACATTGAGATAAAATTATATATCCATATAAAGATTTTTAAATCTATACAACTCTCAATAGAAGATTCTTTTAAATCAAACATAAATGAAACCATTTTTTGTAATATACACTTTAACAACCGGCTAACCATTCCAATTCTAGCCATATATTGTTCACCCACTAAAGATATCGACAATAACTTCCTACAGAAATGTGTTAACCGTAAACCTAAACCAATCATCATTGGGGATTTCAATTCTCCACACACATAACTATGGGGAAATAGAAACACGCGCAGAGGGTTGTGTATAAAAAAATTTCTTTCTATTAAGAAAAGGCACCTGATAAACGACCACACATCTGCAGACCTTTCAGCCGCTAACGGATCATATGACGTACTTGATTACATCATAGCCTCCAAGAACACAGTAAATAGAATCTGTAACTTCAGAGTGCATGACGAAATCACGAGTGACCACTTCACCATTTCCTGTATGATTCACCCGCGCCACCCAGCCGTGGCGTACGTGACTCCCTCAGCATACACTTACTCCAAAACAGATTGGCGCACTTTCAACGCTCTACTAGATTCATATCTACCCCACCCAATTAAAAATGCTAACATCAAAACAGAACTAGACAAATATGCAAATCAAATTACAGAAGCCATACATAAAGCCATAAAAAACACAATCCCTAAAACAAGGAGAAAGCATTCACATGATCAACCACGGATCAGTCCTCTCTCCACTTCTATACATAATTTTCGTCAGTGACATACCTTTTCCAAATCTAACATACACACACAATTCATAATACGCAGACGTCATCGCTATCTGGAGCACCTCCAGAAACCCAGTGATGGCCATGTTCTCGCGTACAAGAATCACTAAACAACTTCCCAACATGGAGCAACAAGTGAAGAGTCGTGATAAATCCAACAAAAACACAAGCATTCACATTCTATAGAAAATTAAAGAAGCAAAGAAAAAATCTAGAAAAAATAAAACTATCACTCGGAAACAACCATTAACATGAGCAAAAACATCACATTCCTTGAAATCACTTTCGACACAAAACTAACATGGAAAAAACATATGAACAATATACACTCATCAATCAGAAAAAGGATTTCCCATCTAATGATTATAACCGGTAAACAATCGAAATGCTCAACAAACACCATTATACAAATATACAAGGCTTACATCCGTCGACTAATAGAGTACGGATGTCAAGTGACGTACAATATGTCAAACAACACACTCCAAAAAATCCAAGTTCAACAGAACAGAATAATAAAAATTTATTCAGCCTACCATCATTCACGCCAACAAATTATATACACCAAATTAGCAATTTACCAACAATAACAGATAGAATAACGTAAATGTCACTTAAATATTATCTAAAAGCAGCAAATAGAAACAAACTAATGGTATCACTACAGAAATTATGCAGTGCACCAACAAAATACATTTCACCTTACAACATATTTCAAGAATCACAAATTACTCAACACTGAATGTAATAAATAAACCCATGTCATTAACATGTATTCTTTTTTTTCAGATACCGGGCACACGACAGGTAAAACTTGCGGCGCCTATCCTGTGAAAGTGGGTTTTCTCGGGGCACTCCCGTTTCCCCCCACTGCAGAAAACTTAGGCATTGGATTTATAGATCCCAGGCAACTTTATTGCCAGACCTTGAATCTGGCAATATGATTTGAATTCTATTCATGTTGACATTTGCTTGACTTCTTCCTTTCGGGACAGGTCTCGGCCTTTCTTTCCGGTGGTGCTTTTGCCTTCACCCAAGACAACATTTAAAGAGACTCCACCCAAAGAGTTAAAAATAATAATAAAAATTAATTTAAAAAAAATCCAACATATTCCCAATAACAATTCACGAAAGGGGAGGAAGAGGAACCACAACGTTCCTGAACACCCCAGATGGAGAGAGAACTCTTCTGATTTCTCTCTCTCTAAACTAAACCCCTGCCACGTTAGTTTGAGTTTCAGTTCACATAATCAATGGACTTTAACAACGGAAATTCACGCACTTATAATCAAACGCAGGCAGTTAAGACGAATACACTTTATAACACGTGATCCATCTATCAAAACACAGATTAACATAACAAATGCAAAAATTAAACAATAAATTAAAATAGGAAAAGACACTAATTGGCAAAACTTTTGTAAAAACTTAGAAAAATAAAAAACAATCCAAAAAAATTTTGAAAAAATTCAACAGTACTTCGTTAGACAAAAACACAAACCACCTTTTACAACATATCACACACAACAATAAAATCGCAAGGACGGACGTAGAGAAAGCCGACCTATTAGACGACTACTACGAATCCTCCTTTTGCAACCTAAATTTAGTCGTCTTTGACACACAACACCAACATCATGTCAACAACTTAATAAATACAAATTAAGCTTCATTCTCACCACATAAAAGTCAATAAAACCATATCCAAATTATTTAATATAACGGCAGGATTGCCCCAAGGATCAGTCCTCTCTCCACTTCTATACATAATTTTCGTCAGTGACATACCTTTTCCAAATCTAACATACACACACAATTCACAATACGCAGACGACATCGCAATCTGGAGCGCCTCCAGAAACCCAGTAATGGCCATGTCTCGCGTACAAGAATCACTAAACAACGTCTCAACATGGAGCAACAAGTGGAGGGTCGTGTTAAATCCGACAAAAACACAAGCAATCACCTTCTATAGAAAACTAAAGAATCAAAGAAAAAATCTAGAAAAAATAAAACTATCACTTGGAAACAGAACCATTAACATGAGCAAAAACATCACATTCCTTGGCGTCACTTTCGACACAAAACTAACATGGAAAAAACACATAAACAATATACACTCATCAATCAGAAAAAGGATTTCATATCTAAAGACTATAACTGGTAAACAATCGAAATGCGCACCGAACACCATTATACAAATATACAAGGCTTACATCCTTCCACTAATAGAGTACGGATGTCAAGTAACATACAATATGTCAAACAACACACTCCAAAAAATCCAAGTGCAACAAAACAAAATATTAAAATCCGCATTCAGTTTACCATCTTTTACGCCAACAAATTATCTACACCAAATTAGTAATTTACCAACTATAAGAGATAGAATAACAGAACTTTCTCTCAAATATTATCTAAAAGCAGAAAATAGAGACAAACTAACGGCATCACTACACAAATTATCAAATGCACAAACAAAATACATATCACCTTACAACATATTTCAAGAATCACAATCCACTCAACAAAGAATCTAAATAAATAAAATCTATGTTATTAACATGAATTTCTTTTTTTCAGGTACAGGGCACACGACAGGCAAAACTTTCGGCGCCTGTCGTGTGAAAGTGGGTTTTCTCGGGGCACTCCCGTTTCCCCCCACATCAAAATCTTCAGGCATTGGATTTCTAGATACCAGCCTAGGCAACCTTTTTGCCAGACCCAGAATCGGGCCGTTTGATTTGACCTGAATTTGAATGAATTACATTCATGTTCACATCTGCCCAACTTTTTCCTTTCGGTACAGGTCCCGGCCTTTCTTTCCACTGCTGCCTTTGCCTCCACCCAAAAGAACATTTAGTGAGACATTCTCCACCCAAAAAGTCAAGAATAATAACGATAATTAATTTATTAAAATAATAATAAAAAAACCACCACTTAATCTTAATAACAATCCACGAAAGGGTCGAAGAGGAACTACAAAGTTCCTGAACACCCCAGTTGGAGAGAGAACTCTTCTGATTTCTCTCTCTCTAAACTGAACCCCTGCCACGTTAGTTTAGTTTTAGTTAGTTCTCACCACAATTCCCTGGCGAGACATTGGAGACATACTCAAGTTCAATCAACAGGAAAATTTCCATCACTGAACTAAAAATTAATATTAAAAACTTGAAAAACACTTCCCTCGGACATGACCAAATACCAAACATTATTCTGAAAAAAAGCTCTACTCTCCCATTACAACACCTCACAAACATCATGAATATTTCACTAACAACAGGATATTACCCCGACACTCGGAAAATAGCCATCATAACCACGATTCCAAAGAAACAAACCAACAGGACAAATTCAGATAATTTCCGTCTCATCAGTCTGTTAAGCTGCCTTGGCAAACTGATGGAGAGGGTTATCTCCAACCGTCTTCTTCACTTTTGTGAAAGAAATAATATCCTTCCAGAATCCCAAAATGCCTCCAGAAGAAAACAGGCAAACAACAGATCACCTCACACGACTCAACGAATCAGTCTACAAAACTTTTAACAACAACCAAGTAACCGTTGGTGTATTCCTAGACGTCAAAAAAGCATTTGACAGCGTATGACACAATGCCATCAAATGCAAACTAACTCATCTAAATATAAACCCCAGTATAGTTAAATGGATATCAAACTTCCTGAGAGATAGAACAGCACAAGAAAAAATGTCAATAAAACTATATCTAAATCATTGAACATAACTGCAGGAGTGCCCCAGAGATCAGTCCTTTGTCCACTACTATATATTATTTTCGTCAGCAACATACCTTTCCCCAATTTAACATACACACATAATTCACAATACGCAGACGACATCGCTATCTGGAGCACCTCCAGAAACCAAGTAATGGCCACGTCTCGCGTGCAAGAATCACTGAACAACGTCTCGACCTGGAGTAACAAGCGGACAGTAATTTTAAATCGAACCAAAACACAAGCAATCACCTTCTCTAGGAAACTAAAAAAACAAAGAAAAACATCTAGAAAAAGTAAAATTATTACTCGGAAATACGCCCACTAACATGAGCAAAAACATCACATTCCTTGGCATCACTTTTGACACAAACTAACATGGAAAAAAACATGTTAACAACATACACTCATCAATTAGAAAACGCATTTCACACTTAATGACTCTAACCAGCAAACACTGAAAATGCTCACCAAAAACCATTATCCAAGTATACAAGGCTTACATCCGTCCACTAATAGAGTATGGATGTCAAGTCACATATAATATGTCAAATAACACACTACAGAGAATCGAAGTTCAAGAAAACAAAATACAAAGATCTGCATTCAGGCTACCATCATACACTCCAGTAAATTATATACATCAAATCAGCAACTTACCAACACTAAAAAAGAGACTAATAGAAATAGCACACAAATACTACTTAAAAGCAGAACACCCAAACAAACCAAATCTATAAATTAACTAGTGCACCAACCAAATTTATTTCACCATACAACATATTTCGGGAATCACAAACAACACAACAAAGTACTTAAAGGGCAAAACTCACGAAAACATTATGTATTTTCTTTTTCAGGTCTGGGGCACAGGACAGGTAAAACTTTCGGCGCCTTTCCTATGAAAGTGGGTTTTTATCGGGGCATTCCCGTTTCCCCCTTACATTAAAAACTCAGACATTGGATCTTCAGATCCCAGCCTAGGCAACTTTATTGCCATGCCCTGAATTGAGTCGTTTATGTTCACATTTTCTATGACATCTAACTTTCGGGACGGGATCTGGCTGTTTTCTCCGGTGCTACCTTTGCCTCGTCCATGAATAATATTAATTATGACCAACTTCACTCCATCACTCAAAATAGAGTTTAACAAATCCAGCTAAATTCAATAAACTTCCAGGAAAAAGTATGAAGAGGAAGCACAATTCTTCTGATTTCTCTCTCTCTAAACTAAACCCCATCACGTTAGTTTGAGTTTGAGAAGAACTCTTTTTTCAAATTTGGAGAAAAGAAAACAAACGGTAGCGTGGCCGAGCGGTCAAAGGTGCTGGTTTTAGGCACCAGTCCGAAAGGGCGTGGTTTCGATTCCCACCGCTGCCATTCTTTATTTACTATGCCACTTTTTGATGAACAAGAAATGTGGCTAATTTTTTTCGAAGGAAGAGCGTTTCTCGCCAATTAAACACAAAACAATTACTACATACATGATGGTTCAGGTAAATATCAGCTTATCGCAGAAAGTTGCGACACATATAATTCACAACTAATCTTTGGGTCAACACAGTTTGACAAAATATTCGTTATTTGCAACACCCTTCGTTTTGTTCAATTATTATTAATTAACGTGTCATTATTTATACACTAAGTATTGAGCAATGATGTTTCATTGGAAACAGTAAAAGGCGGATTGAAAAGCCGCTAGAACTGAAAATGGCAAACGCCGAGATACGGAGGGAAAAAGATACATCAAAGAAAGGAGTTGAAAGGTAAACATTGACTGTAAGAGAATTAATAGGGTGAAAAAATGCTAAATAATTAGGTAAGGAACAGGATTGACAGAAATGCAAATGGCATGAAATCAAGAAGAAAAATCTCCTTGATGGTAAGATAACACGAGAAAACAAATAAATCTTGCATAATGCGAGGCTAGCAAGTTCCAAGGCCCAAAAGAGAGACAAAAGGATGAAACAATGTCATGTGAAGGGGAATATCGTGAAATGTGTGTAAAATAACTGAAATTAGCCAAGCAGCTTCTGTATTAGAGGCATGGAAAACAATCCATGATATAAGGTGGAGGAAAATTGACAAAATTAGGGTCATCTGAAAAATGAATTAGCCTAAAATAGCAGTAGTTCGTAAGGGTAAAGGTTGAATTCAAATTATCAACTGTGAGTGTATTATACAAAGAACAGTCGATTGTATTGTTTTATTAAAAGCAGTAGTTTAGATGGCGCTTGCTGAATTTACTTTCTCTGGTCAGCATTTCTAAAGTAGGAACGCGTAAACATTGAACCTCTGCATTAATAATTTAAAGAAATACGAACGTTCATCTTTATATAATGCCGGAGGTGACGTATTTTAAATAAACACACATTTCTATTCACACCTTTCGCTAAGAACGTAAATACTCCTGATAGTATTTGTTTTGTGAAGTATTCATTGCGGTGAACGCCAGTGATTTTGAAACTTTTTTCACAAAGAATCAGCATACAAACTATTTGTGGAATTAAAGAAAGTAAAGTCACTTTATTAAGAAATGGATTACGATAGTGAATTTGTAATCACGTCAAACGGTATATCGCTAAAAATTAAAATAGGCTGCCCGAACATTATAATTCGCGTTATGCGACAGTAGATCTTGAGCACTGTGGACGTCTCTAACAAATTTATGACAAGTTACGTGTTAAACATTGTTCTTTTAAGTACATATTATCAGAGGATTTTTCGTTAAATCTTTATGAAACTGATAATGGAAATATGATATAAACAAATTAACGACTTTCCTGGGAAACCATATCTCGTGCTCACACTCTCTATAATATTCATCTGAAATACAAAAAGATGTCGGGGTGCAAATCTGCGGTATTTGCATCCTGTAGGTTCGAAAAATATTTAGTTGCAATTATGGAACAGGAATAACAGAGGATATTTTCGATTATATGAAATATTTTTGAAATTAATTCCAGATCTAAATAGGCATTTATCATCCTCAGCTTCCTTACGGACACTGAAAGTGTATTACTGCATGTGTTGACTGCCTTCATATATTTCTTGAAGTTTGGGTGCAAATCTGCGGTATATGCATCCTTTAGATTGCAATTAATTTTTCAAATTAATTCCAGATACAAATTGGCTTTTATCATCCTCAACTTCCTTACTTAACTAGCACGAGAAAATCTATGGATACATTCTTGTCTACCGTCATTGTTGTAGTAATACATTTCTCTCCGCAAATCGTTAGTTGTTACCCTATGGATAACCTTGAGATATGAAAGAGAATGAGGTTTATCTTCATAAATACTGGGTAATGTTTTTGGTACCTTTGTAATCCACCATTGCATTTCCTTTTAGAATGTTTGCATATGAAATAACTCTTAGGATTCAGTATGAGGCTCTATCTGCCTTCTTCTGATTCTTCTACGCGTGAATACTCTTTCTGAGAGTACGTTTTGTGAATGTTTGATTCTTGCGAATAGTTTAAGATATTTGCAATGCCAAATTGGTCTCTTCAACATTGTGTGATGTGGTTTTAATAAAAGAGAAACGTACATATTAATATATATGAACTGTGAACACCTCATTTGTTGTTAATTGATGTTGTTTTTTTTATATCGCTCTCTCTCACATATAATTTATAATATTGCCTTCTTTAAAGAAGAAGAATCGTCAGAGTACGGCTTTAAAGATTTTGTGTTAGGAGAAAACCTAAACCATTGTTTAGCATAGCCGAGCGCGGTCATACAATTGTACTCAAAGTGTCATCTTGTCATCAGTGTTGTGTCAGAAAGGGTAGGAACCGTAATTATAAAGAAATGATTTCTCATATAAAACTGTTGCTTGGAGACAGTGGAACGTACCAAGGTGTTTTTTGAATACAATAACCAAATACCACTGTAAGACCCAGTATCAATAATATACATTGAGGACATTTCAAAGTGGCAGCTATTTGATACAAACCACGTGAAGCAAGTTGTTTGTTTCTTCGGAATCCATTCGTGGTCTCTTATCTACAGAGGATGGCAGGACTTACGCTTTATTTTAGTTGTTTTACATTTAAATATATTATTCTTAATTCGTTACTTAACTTTCGTACTTTAACTGATAGATATAATATTACTGATTTTCGTAACTCTGTATATATATAAATTTGCTTTAGATATTTATAGCGTTCGTATTTGTGTTCCCTTTTATTTAATTTCCGTCTGAGAATATTCCATAACAGATTAATGCGTATGTTTTGTTAAACATGCTTAAAATGTTTTATTGTAGAAGAATTACTTTAAACATTCTTGTAAACAAGATTTCTTTTGTAAAGAACCCCTTATTCTCATTGCCTGAGTGGGAGATCCGAAGGCTTATAATGCTAATGTGGTCTTAGGCATCGGTCCTAAAATTTGTGAGTTCGAATCTACCAGTTATTTTATTGTTAAACTATTAAAATATTAGTTGGAGATCTTTATGGAATGACGATATATTTTAAAGATTGGTAAAGTACCGGGAGCTCACTGTATATTTTTTCATAAACACAAAACAACTTGATGAATTCTAACATTCTTCTTTTGTTACACATTAGTTTTGAAATTAATTTTTCTTGTAGTGTTGTTTTATGATATGAATACTTATTTTGATAGATTTACATGTTATAGACCAGCATACTTTCTCTCTGTACTCGGGTTTTTCAATTCGACGTGTTCCTTGTTACTTCTTGTTTTTCACTTTAACATTTTACATCCGAGTCACTTTTAGCTTTTCTTCTATTCAGTGTTTTTCTTTCTTCTTCCCACTTCCCTATCTCTGCGTTGTTGTTTCTGTAACAGTGTTGTTTTCTATTTCCATCATCACGGTAATCAATCATCTGAAACGTATATCTTTGATTTTCTCTTTCTTTTGGGTTGGAAACGAAACAGCAAACATGCAATTGTAATCACAGAACGTGTAGATGGCAAGAAAGCACTTAGAACGAGTTTTTTTGACCTTTCACATAAGGAATATCTCCATGAACTATACATGAACATTATTTATTCAATACAATTATTGTTTATATTGATTATTATATAGTTGTTGTGGTTTTATCTTAAACTTCTATTTACTCTGCTTCTCGTTCCCAAGTAGTTCAAAATAAAGTTTATAGGCATATTTATAGTATAGGTAGCCCTTTGTTTATCGTTACGCTTTGCAACAAACAAACAAAGCGACTCTTGGTCTTCAGAAGTTGATGTTAGTTCACGCTATGGTAATCAGATGCTATTTGATTAGACGAAATTTTATTGTTTCAGATTTCAATAACATTTAGGCAAGTGATTATTCTTAACCTCATTCAGGTGGCTGAATGGAATGCTCATTGAAATGAAAGTACCGAAGAAGGTGCTTTTAATGGTGAGAAAAATGTGTTCGATTTTTTCTTACTTTAATAATGTCCCGAATCTGTCAAATACGGATGGAAATTTATCATACGATTCAGACAATGAACGAACAGATATGTGAACAGTCGTAGTTCGTTATATAATTATTCAACAGGATAAGTATTCTTAGGGTAAAACAAGTTTGGGAGCAATTAAATACAAAACAACTAAAACAAGAATAAAACAAGTATTATTTGTTTATCACTTCAGTGAAGTTTAGTTACAAGTTTCAGTTGAAAATTCCGCGAAATTAGTTAGATAAGTAAGATGTGACGATTTTGGAAAAACTAATGAAAGTTACGTTCGCAAAATATGAATCAGGGTAATGCTTGATTCAGTGGGACATTTTTTCTTTGTATTTAATGATAACCATATTCCACACATGAATGGACAATGAATTTTTGCAGCGTCCGAACGAACTTATGGTTTGTATTCATAAAATAACATAATGTTGTGTATAACAGTTAGAGAAGTACACAGAATAATCTGTGAGAAGTCTCGATACTGGAGAAACTACTTTCGATACACTCCCATCTTCTCTTTGTTATTTTCGTATTCGGTATTCAGTCGTGATTTATGAGAACTTTTATATTCCTATAGTTACAAACCCAGATGAAACACGTAACGTAGTGGTATCGTCATATATACTATTTTTATCATGTCTTCCCAGTTAAGAAATATCTGATATTCAGAATTTAAGAACTCACATGGGAGTCCAAATATTGGGTAATGTAAGATATTTAAGAAAATATTTTGGAAAGCATACAAGACAACCCCAACGTCCACGGAAACATAAAACTAGTAGCAAAAATTGATTGTTGCTAATAAACATCACAAAGAGATAGAATACTAATGGTCATATCTATCAGTACTCTTTAGATAACTCTTCAATAATATTTGGTATATTTGATTCCATAACTACATGATCTGTATTATCTGAAGTATAAATTATTTGAATTTATAAACTTTGGGGAAGTTGTACATATTTATCAATATTGTTTGTATGGTACTTTACATATAAATTAAATGTTGTATATTAAAGGTAAAAACCTATGGTTTTGTAACTCAATTTTCCGATTTTCTTAAAGCGTATTTCCGAGTGTTTGTGTGTTTCTGTTATAGCAAAGCCACATCGGACTATCTGCTGTGTCTCCGAAGAGAATCGAATCCCTGATTTTAGTGTTGAAAATCTGAGAACAAGAGCACACATAGCCCATTGTGTATCTTTGTGCTTAACTTAAAACAAAAGAACAATCCACACACTACTACGTAATTTAGAATCAGGTGGTTAGGGGGCTCGACCTATAATATGAGGGTCGCGGGAGCGGATTCCCGTCACTCTAAGCATACTCGTCATTTCAGTTGTGGGGACGTTAAAAGTAATGGTCAATTCAACTATTCGTTAGTAAAAGAGTAGTCTAAGAGTTGGTGGTGAGTGGTGACGACCAGCAACTTTCCCTCTAGTCTTACACTGCTAAATTAGGCTTAGATAGCCTTCGTGCAGCTTTGCGCGAAATACAAAACAAGAAACTTCTTGGACTACTCTTTGCCAATGAATAGTAGGAATGATCGTGATATTTTTATGCTCCTAAGTTTGTAACGATAAGGTCAGAATTTGAACCTGCGATCTGCAGGACGCAAGATGAATGTTATGACTTCTAACATATTCCAAGCCTCTAAAAAGCTAATATTTCATATCCAATTCAACTATAGAGCATGCATTTTGAGTTGTAAAGGTGTCTTTTAGTCTATTGTGAAAATGTAAAAAGAAAATTTGAAAATTTTCCATGTTACGTATTTTTCAGAAGAGCAACTTCATTAATGATTCATGGAATGAAAAATTTCCCTATTCTTCCATAAAAACAAATTGAAAAAAAATTGTGATCCACTCTTTTTAAACATTGACGTTATTTTTAATAACATTTTTTTCTTTACACTATTTCACTCTGCCGTATTGTGTTAAAGAGGCACATGTACTTTTGTGTTTCATTAAACGTATACCGAAATCGACCCGCACGTCATTAAAACTAAATAATATTTCTAGTAACACGAGATTGTGATCGTTTAGACTTATTAATCATTATAGACCATAACTCTTCAAATTGTCGTGATTGAATTTCTACTTCTTTGCGCACAAACTACTTATAGTAAACTATGTATCATTGTAGTAAAGATTATGTAACGAGATAATGTGACAAAACACGTTACGGCTCAAATTATCGTTGAGTTCAACATTATGACATATGTATTTTCACTTTGTTCAGTAAGTCACCTGGGTGATGAAAGTATTTTTATAAATTACATAGAATAGGCTTCATTACCATAGTAACTCATGTTGTGTTTCTTCCTAGAATTTCTAACATATATTACTGTAATTTTTTACATGTTATTCATCGGTATAAGCACACAGAAAGTAAACAATCTAACACAATTATTTTCTGTTATAAATGTCTAATAAGACTGTGATAGTTTTATTAAAATTGAAATAAGTTGTCTTGTACACTCTAAGAGCTCAGGATTAAATCTTTATGATTATGACGTTAGTAATCAAGTTTCGATACCCTTGGTGGGAATAGCATGAACACCCCATTCCGTAGCTTTGTGTTTAGCAATAAATAAAATGTCATATAGTGTTATATAAAGTTTTAACCCTTGTAAACAAAAGTTATCTGATCGGAAAAATGTAAAAGTTACAAAATATTTACACAGGCTTCTATTATATTGTTAGATTAGTAGACAAGACCACAGTGTATCAAAGCATATGCCAATGTACTGAGATTATTGCCCGTCAGAAAAGGTAAACAACACTTAAAGCTTATATGCTTTTAATTCCCGATATGACATTGCATATTTAATCCGACCGATTTTATGATATGAAGAAAAGAACAGCTTCAATCGTAGAGTTCTTATCAGTTACTATAATCTCAAAATTATATTTTAAAACAAGACTGAAATAAAGTAGTTTTAACGTAAAACCTGGTGAATTTATAAATACATCAACTTAACACTCGTTTGTTTCTAACAAAGAACAAAGCTACAAGAAGAGTATTTGTGCAATGCTTACCGCGTGTATAAAAACCTGCTTTCCTGTATTATCCGTCCGCAAACTTACCGTTGTGTCACAAGTGTGCACAATACATAGTGATATTTTTTCTCCACTTCTAACCGTGAAAACAAACTGCCAACAGTCAAGCGAGCTACAGTTAAAGAGAAAATTAGTCAAAATATATTTCGGTTTGAATTTCGCACAAAGATACTCGAGGGTTATTTGTGCTAGCCGTCCCTAATTTAGCAGTGTTAGACTAGAGGAAAGGCAGCTAGTCATCACCACCCACCGCCAACTCGTGGGTATCGTTTTACCAACGAATAGTGGGATTCACCGTCACATTATAACGCCATCACGGCTGAAATGGCGAACATGTTTGGCGCGACGGGGATGCGAACCCGCGACCCTCAGATTACGAGTCGCATGCCTTAACACGCTTGGCCATGCCATATTTAGGATATTCTGCAATATTCATGAAGTAAATAATTCTTATTTTGTAAACATCTACGTTTTATCAAAATCAACTATAATTTACATTTTAAGAAGTTGTGAGGTTTCTTTCAAACTCTAAAGTAAAGTAAATCGAGCACATTGGAGATGTAGTCTTTATTTGATATTTAATAATGGAAGTAATTTTCAGTCAGTAATTGTCTTACATGTTATCGATTTATGATACATTTTAAATTAGTAAGCGATTAAAAACTATCACAACTAATACTGTAGTGATCGAAACTTTAAATGTTGGATAAGAATTTTGAAAGACATAGTGAATACAGGTTGGTCTTGAGAAATATTAAATAACGAACCTGTACTTGCTTATAAGTATACAGAATAGGTGTTGTTGTGAAAATGGAAAACTGAATGATGTCAAATAAGAAAAAAATTTCGCTGAGATAAATGCTCCCATTGTCCATAATACTCTTTCCCAGCGACACAGCGGTATGTCTGCTGACTTATACTGCTAGAAACCGGGTTTAGATACTCGTGGTGGGAACTTGCTCATAATGAAAAAGTCAAGTACAGGTTTAGATATAAAATAAGTTATCAGTCTCCATACCTGTCTGTCTTTTTGTTCTTCCTTTCAATTTTACAAAATGTCATTCTTTTCACACACATATATGTATTTGTTTGTTTGTTTTGTTTTAAATTAAGCACAAAGCTATACAATGGGTTCTCTGTGCTTTGCCCACCATGAATGTCGAAATCCCGTTAGTGTTGTAAGTTTGCAGATATACCGCTGTGCTACTGGAGGGTTAAGTTAATTTGAATTTCACGCAAAGCTACTCGAGGGCTATGTGCGATAGCCGTCCCTAATTTAGCAGTGTAAGACTAGAGGAAGGGCATCTACTCATCACCACCCACCGCCAACTCTTGGGCTACTCTTCTACCAACGAATAGTGGGATTGATCGTAACGTTATAATGCCCCCACACCTGAAGGGGCGAGAATGTTTGGTGCGACCGGGATTCGAAACCGTGACCCTCGGATTACGAGTCGAACGCCTTAACACGCTGGGCCATGCCGTGCCAGGAGTGGAGTGACGCACATGTATATATATCCAGCAAAATAGTAAAATCGAGAAGACACAGAGGGTTGGTCAAGTTGTTTCAGAAACCGAATGATTAAGAGAACAAGAGACATCCGCAGAAGTAAAGAATGTTAAAGCAAGATTGTAAAGTGATTATACGTTGAATGCAGCAATTAATTATATGAAAATGTTTTTTTTTATATATGAACAAAGTACATAGCTACATTATTACGTCTTTATTTTCATTATTATTATTTTTGCGCAAAGCTGTACAACGGAAGTAGTAAAAGTATCAAACGTGTGCCCAAAGAAATCCCCGCCAGATATCTCTGAAGATAGGAGATCAAAGGAAGTCGGAAGTGAGCGGTAATTGGAAAGAGTACTTTCAGAAAACGGATAGTTAATACGAGTAATATCAGAGTCGTATATAGCGAGAGAGTGTCGCCAGAGGGCTTGATAGACTAATGAAGCCCGGGAAACTGTAATTGACAAGCATGGGTGTTTCCCACCATGCAAATATTTCAATCACGAACTTTGTTATATTAGCTCTGCAATATTGTTATTACGATCAACTTTCTCAATTATAATTTCATTTCAGGATCCATTCCGTGTATAATAAAAATACATTTGAATAATACATTAAAGTAATATTTTATTGTTGCATTGAGTTTGAATATTTGTACAATGTACTTCATGGTGTACTCATATGATAAACCATATTGTTTGTTTGTTTAGAATTTCGCAGAAAGCTGCATGAGTGCTATCTATGCTAGCCGTCCATAATTTATCAATCCAACTCTCTTGCTACTCTTACTAATAGTGTGATTGAGTATTACATTATAACGCCCGACGGCTGAAAGTGGAGCATATTTAGTGTGACAGGGATATGAACTCGCGACCCTCAAATTACGAGTCGAGCGCCCTAACAGCCTAGCTATTACACTGTATTAGTTTAACATATAAATGTATTAATAAAATATTAAAACTATGTATAAGTACATCAGATGCACTACAATAACTAAAAGTGATACTGCATATCTAAATATAGTGTATCAAAACAAAAGTGTATTTACACAGGTAGCATGCTTGTGCGGGTGTTATAATGTGACGGTCAATCTCACTATTCGTTGGTAAAAGAGAATCTAAATAGTTGGCGGTGGTGGCGATACTAGGTGCGTTCCCACTAGTTTTACAGTGCCAAATTAGGGGTGACTAGCGAAGATAGCCCTCGCGTAGCTTTGCGCGAAATTAATAAAAAAAGCAACAAAACAAAACTAAAGAATAAAGAACTTCATGTCGTGATAAGTTACTAAAAATGAGCCCCACTGGACACAACACGTCTCTATGTGGTAGTTAATTCTATTCTTCGTTTCATATAAGGTCATTTATGTGCATATCCCACTGGCTCTTATGGCATATCTCTTGCAGCTATTTTACGTGCAAATTTTGTCCACTCCTTTGAACTGAAATATTTATGTTCGTGTAGTAACCAGCCATGATTTGTTACCAAGAGGAACAACTTTACCACTGACAACCAGCTGTTTCCGATCATTCAAAGAACATTTCTTACCTCTCTTTTTTATCGTTTTAACCAAAATAACAATTTTTACTGACATTTTCAGATATTTTGTCGGGCCCGAAATGTTCAAGCGTGTTAAAGCGTGCGACACGTAATTTGATGGTAGCAGGTTTGCATCCGCGTCGCGCCAAACATGCTTGCCCTTTCAACAGTGGCGGTGTTATAATGTGACGGTCAATCCCCCAATTTGTTGGTAAAAGAGTAGCCGAACAGCTAGCGGTTGGTGGAGATGACTAGCTTCCTTCCCTCTAGTCTTGTATGTAATGCTCAGTGTGACCTATTCAATATTTTATGTAAAGCTCTTTCTTAATATTTTGATGGATAAACAAGCTGTTAATATTTTTACGAGTGTGAAACGTAGTTGTTTATGTGTTCTACGATATTTTCAATATTTTTAATCTGCACATCCCACTAACACATCAAATAAACATGAGTTAAGGGTAATGGTAAAAGTACCCTTTTTTCTGAATGAATAAGTTTCAATTTTGATTACTTCATGTTTTCTCGGTGGTGAACTCTTTCAATAATGACTTATGTAGTTTTCAGTTTTGTTTTCGTTCATTTGTTAAGAGTATACTACCTTTGAATTTATTTAAAACACTTTCAGAGAAACATAAAATAAATTCATTTTTTTTTTGCTTCTGCGATAATGTTTTGAAACTGTTTGCGCTCATTAAGGTACAGCACGTAGCAGCTCCTACTTAAATACAACATTTATTTTTTTCTCACTAATATTGACTGGTGTAACCTAAACATGTTTGAACTGGTTCTAAAGCTTAGTAACAGAAGACATCAACTCAATTCAAACTGTTGCAGATACGTTTACTAAGAATGTAGGTTTAATCTTTACTTTTCATACAGATTGCCGTGATGTCACATGATGTTTCTGATAACACTACAGAAATACAGCAGAGATGATGAAGGAAAAGAGTTATCTATTTTCACTGCTTAACGGCGATTCTTGTTCAAAAAATAACTATTCAAATGATTTCAACAACAACAACTTCCATCTTCTGTTGAGGCTTGAGTCAAGTTAATCAATGAATCAGTAAAACATCAGCTACACAAGGGCGATCTGCGCTAGCCGTTTCTAATTAGCAGTGTAAGACTAGAGGGAAGGCAGCTGGTCATCACCACTCACCGCCAACTCTTGGACTAATCGTTTACCAATCAATAGTGGGATTATAGTCACATTGTAACACCCCCACAGCTGAATGAGCGAGCACGTTTGGTGTGACGAAGAGATTTTCTTTGTCACATCTTAATCAGCTTCTTTAAAATACTTGACAGAAATCGAAACCGTTTGTCATGTTAAACTGTGATTTTCTTGACATTTTTAAAGCACTAACATAGCGAAAACTAAGAGTTAAATATATTGTGTAAAAGATCAATTGAAATTGCGACTCACGTGTAAATAGTTGTGACACACGTCAGATCGTCGATGTTAAAACGTTTATAAGAGTGTAAACATTTATAAAAATGTTCAGGAAGTTTTTCCACAATTTGAATGTTAGAACTAGTTTGCATTTAATATGGTATGCAGTAACTGAATTCACCTTAAAAGTTACACAGTATTTTTCAAGAATAGAGCTTATATCATCGCGATGATGGGTTAAAACGTTACTTACAAACTTAGTTTCACCGCTTCCTTGTTGGGTTGGTCATTAAACGTGCAGAACGATGACGTAGTGACTACTGATCTCCTTACTGTTTTGGTGAAACACAAAATTATAAAGAAAAACTAATATTTTAACTCAAATATCTAAGGTGTAAAATGATTGATGTCAATAAAAATGACCTTTAGTGATTGAAAGTATTCAAAATAGCAACCAAGTTAGTGTGTTTCATTCTTAAGGTTTTTTTAAAAAAAAATTTTGACCGAGTTTCAATATTCTAGGACTGTGTTGTTAGGTTGATACGTTTGTTGCACGTGTTGGGTAATTGGAAGGCACAACAACTAGATGTTACGTTCAAAAAGCGATCTGAGACGAATATATATGAGAACAAGTAGTGTCTCAAGTGGCCAAAACAACCTGTGGGATAAAATGTGCTACTAACAGGAGTGACAGTTTAGCGATTTGACAATTTCTGTTCTTCGGACTGTAGTAGTTCAAATTACCATATATTCTCATTGGTTGTGCTTTACTTCACATATCTTGTATCAAGATATTCTATTAACGAATACATGAGTTATAAAGTCAACAATTATGATTGGATCGTTTCCTCTTTTTTTTTTATTCCCACCGAAATTACGGAAATTGGCCGAGCGGTCTAAGGCGCTGGTTTTAGGCACCAGTCCGAAAGGGCGTGGGTTCGAATCCCACCGCTGCCATTTTTACTTTATTATGCCACTTGTTAGATGAACAAGAAATGTGGGTAATATATTTCGAAGGAGGATATTTTTGGTGGGCCTATTACAACAAGCGAAGAGCGTTTCTCGCCAATTAAACAGGAAACAATTACTACATTCATGATGGTTTAGGTAAATATCAGCTAATCGCAGAAAGTTGCGACACATATAATTCACAACTAATCTTTGCGTCAACACAGTTTGACAAAATATTCGTTATTTACAACACCCTACGTTTTGTTCAATTATTATTGATTAACGTGTCATTATTTATACACTGAGTATTGAGCAATGATGTTTCATTGGAAACAGGAAAACGCGGATTGAAAAGCCGCTAGAACTGACAATGGCAAACGCCCAGATACCGAGGGAAAAAGGTACATCAAAGAAAGGAGTTGAAAGGTAAACATTGACTGTAAGAGAATTAATAGGGTGAAAAAATGCTAAATAATTAGGTAAAAGACAGGATTGACAGAAATGCAAATGGCAGGAAATCCAGAAGAAAAATCTGCTTGATGGTAAGATAAGACGAGAAAACAAATAAAGCTTGCATAAGGCGAGGCTAGCAAGATCAAAGGCCCAAAAGAGAGACAAAAGGATGAAACAATGTCATGTGAAGGGGAATATAGTGAAATGTGTCTAAAACAACTGGAATAAGCCAAGCAGCTTCTGTATTAGAGGCATGGAAAACAATCCATGATATAAGGTGGAGGAAAATTGACAAAATTAGGTTCATCTGAAAAATGATATAGCCTAAAATAGCAGTAGTTCGTAAGGGTAAAGATTGAATTCAAATTATCAAC
Source organism: Tachypleus tridentatus (assembly GCF_004210375.1). Lineage (NCBI taxonomy): Eukaryota > Metazoa > Arthropoda > Merostomata > Xiphosura > Limulidae > Tachypleus > Tachypleus tridentatus. The sequence continues at coordinate 70,773,449 of NC_134828.1, read as the reverse complement.
TGTGAGTGTATTATACAAAGAACAGTCGATTGCACTGTTTTATTAAAAGCAGTAGTTTAGATGGCGCTTGCTGAATTTACTTTCTCTGGTCAGCATTTCTAAAGTAGGAACGCCTAAACGTCGGTGTCTTATATAAAATAACCCCTACTCGTATGTAACATTGATAGAAAAGAATTGAATCTCTAAAGAAAGTGAGCATATAAAGTTTTATGGTATTTTCTATTTTACTTTTAAAACTTGTATCTCTTGGAAAATATGCTCGTCTACTAAAACAAACCCTTCTTTGACGATTTGTGGGTTCAACTTGCGGTCTAAAAAATAAGTGAAATACGAAAAATTTAAAATTCTTTTAACATTGAACCTCGGCATTAATAATTTAAAGAAATAGGAACGTTCATCTTTATATAATGCCAGAGGTGACGTATTTTAAATAAACACACATTTCTATTCACACCTTACACTAAGAACGTAAATACTCTTGATAGTATTTATTTTGTGAAGTATGCATTGCGGTTAACGCCAGTGATTTTGAAACTTTATCACAAAGAATCAGCAAACAAACTATTTGTGGAATTAAAGAAAGCAAAGTCACTTTATTAAGAAATGGATTACGATAGTGAATTTGCAATTTACGTCAAACGGTATATCGCTAAAAATTAAAATAGGCTGCCCGAACATTATAATTCGCGATATCCGACAGAAGATCTTGAGCACTGTGGACGTCTCTAACGAATTTATGACAAGTTACGTGTTAAACATTGTTCTTTTAAGTACATACTATCAGAGGATTTTCGTTAAATCTTTATGAAACTGAGAATGGAAATATGATATAAACAAATTAACGACTTTCCTGGGAAACCATATCTCGTGCTCACACTCTTTATAATATTCATCTGAAATACAAAGAGATGTCGGGGTGCAAATCTGCGGTATTTGCATCCTGTAGGTTTGAAAAATATTTAGTTGCAATTATGGAACAGAAGTAATAGAGGATATTTTCGAATATATGAAATATTTTTCAAATTAATTCCAGATCCAAATAGGCATTTATCATCCTCAGCCTCCTTACGGACACTGAAAGTCTATCACTGCATGTGTTGACTGCCTTCATATATTTCTTTAGTCAAGATGAAGTGTTACCGTATTGTTTCTGTTTTTTTTTTTAATATTTAAGGGTTTTTTTATCTCCCGCTTAACTGCCAATCAAGACGTGTTCTTTTTATTCTGCTTTCGGATAACTAGCACGATAAAATCTAAAGATATATACATCTGTTCCATCAATTAAAAAAACAAACCTTATCGACTGCTATATTGATGTAAGTAGATTAAATGTTTTAGTTAAATACACTTTTCTCCGTAAATCTTTAGTTGAGATTCTATAGAAAACCTTGAGAGTATGAAAAAGAACGTGGTTTCCCTGCAGTAAATCTGGTAAACACTGGATAATGTTTATCACTGATCGTTATACTTCCATTTAGAATCTGGACACAAAAAATAAACTTTTGGTGTGCAGAATGTGGCTCTAACTGCCTTCTCGTATTTCTTCTACACCTGGAACACACTTTCTGAAGCTATGTTTCGTGAAAGGTCGATTCTACGGATAGATTAAGAAGTTTGCAATGCCAACTTGTTCTCTTAAAGACGTACGGTCATCAGATAGTCTGATGTGGCTTTGCTATAAGAAAAACACACATGTGAAGACGTACGAACTGTCAGCTCCAGTGTTGTGATGAATTGATCTTTTTTGTTTTCATGTCGCAATCTCCACGATGTAACACTGTTTTGTGTAAAGAAGGATGACGTGTAAAATACGGCTTGAAACATTTTGTTGTGGGAGACAACCTGAATGATTTTGTAGGGTGTCCGAACATAGTGGTACGAAAAACAGTGATCGTGTCAGCAGCGTTACGACAGAAAGGGTAAGAAACATAATCATAAAGAAATGATTCGAGACATCAGTATCCATAAGTTAAGAAAAGGATTAATCCCTTTCAATACGTCTTTGTCATTTAACACATAAAATCAGTGCTTTCTTTTATACGTTATTACTAGTGAGTTTTGCCACAGAATACAGTATCTTGAATGTGGAAATTAAGTGAACATTGAGATATAAATATATATACATATAAAGGTTTTTAAATGTATACAACTCTCAATAGAAGATTCTTTTAGATCAAACATAAATGAAACCATTTTTTGTAATATACACTTTAACAACCGGCTAACCATTCCAATTCTAGCCATATATTGTTCACCCACTAAAGATATCGACATTAACTTCCTACAGAAATGTGTTAACCGTAAACCTAAACTAATCATCATTGGGGATTTCAATTCTCCACACACAGAACTATGGGGAAATAGAAACACAAGGAGAGGGTTGTGTATAAAAAAATTCTTTCTATTAAGAAAAAGCACCTGATAAACGACCGCACACCTACACACTTTTCAGCCGCCAACGGCTCATATGACGTACTTGATTACATCATAGCCTCCAAGGACACAGTAAATAGAATCTCTAACTTCAGAGTGCATGACGAAATCACGAGTGACCACTTCTCCATTTCCTGTATGATTCACCCGCGCCACCCTGCCGTGGCGTACGTGACTTCCTCAGCATACACTGACACCAAAACAGATTGGCTCACATTCAACGCTTCACTAGATTCATATCTACCCCACCCAATTAAACATGCTAACAACAAAACAGAACTAGACAACTATGTAAATCAAGTTACAGAAGCCATACATAAAGCCATAAAAAACACAATCCCTAAAACAAGGAGAAAGCATTCACATAATCAATGGACTTTAACACCGGAAATTCACGCACTTATAATCAAACGCAGGCAATTAAGACGAATACACTTTATAACACGTGATCCATCTATCAAAACACAGATTAACATAACAAATGCAAAAATTAAACAATAAATTAAAATAGCAAAAGACACTAATTGGCAAAACTTTTGTAAAACTTAGAAAAATAAAAACAATCCAAAAAAATTTTGGAAAAAATTCAACAGTATTTCTTTAGACAAAAACACAAACAACCTGCTACAACATATCACACACAACAATATAATCGCAAGGACGGACGTAGAGAAATCCTACCTATTAGACGACTACTTCGAATCCTCCTTTTGCAACCTAAATTCAGTCGACTTTGACACACAACACCAACATCATGTCAACAACTTCATAAATAGAAATTAAGCTTCATTCTCACCACAATTACCTGGCGAGACATTTGAGACATACTCAAGTTCAATCAACAGGACAATTACCATCACTGAACTAAAAATTAATATTAAAAACTTGAAAAACACTTCCCCCGGACACGACCAAATACCAAACATTATTCTGAAAAAAAGCTATACTCTCATATTTCAACACCTCACAAACATCATGAATATTTCACTAACAACAGGATATTACCCCGACACTTGGAAAATAGCCATCATAACCACGATTCCAAAGAAACAAACCAACAGGACAAATTCAGATAATTTCCGTCTCATCAGTCTGTTAAGCTGCCTTGACAAACTGATGGAGAGGGTTATCTCCAACCGTCTTCTTCACTTTTGTGAAAGAAATAATATCCTTCCAGAATCCCAGAATGCCTCCAGAGAAAACAGGCAAACAACAGATCACCTCACACGACTCAACGAATCAGTCTACAAAACTTTTAACAACAACCAAGTAACCGTTGGTGTATTCCTAGACGTCAAAAAAGCATTTGACAGCGTATGACACAATGCCATCAAATGCAAACTAACTCATCTAAATATAAACCCCAGTATAGTTAAATGGATATCAAACTTCCTGAGAGATAGAACAGCGCAAGTAAAAGTCAATAAAACTATATCTAAATCATTGAACATAACTGCAGGAGTGCCCCAAGGAACAGTCCTTTCTCCACTACTATATATTATTTTCGTCAACGACATACATTTCCCCAATTTAACATACACGCATAATTCACAATACGCAGACGACATCGCTATCTGGAGCACCTCCAGAAACCCAGTAATGGCCATGTCTCGCGTTCAAGAATCACTGAACAACGTCTCGACCTGGAGTAACAAGTGGAGAGTTGTTTTAAATCCAACCAAAACACAAGCAATCACCTTCTACAGGAAACTGAAAAACAAAGAAAAAATCTAGAAAAAGTAAAATTATCACTCGGAAATACGCCCATTAACATGAGCAAAAACATCACATTCCTTGGCATCACTTTTGACACAAACTAACATGGAAAAACATGTTAACAACATACACTCATCAATTAGAAAACGCATTTCACACTTAATGACTCTAACCAGCAAACACTGAAAATGCTCACCAAAAACCATTATCCAAATATACAAGGCTTACATCCGTCCACTAATAGAGTATGGATGTCAAGTCACATATAATATGTCAAATAACACACTTCAGAAAATCCAAGCTCAACCAAACAAAATACTGTACTAAGATCTGCATTCACTCTAACATCATACACTCCAGTAAATTATATACATCAAATCAGCAACTTACCAACACTAAAAAAGAGACAAATAGAAATAGCACACAAATACTATTTAAAAGCAGAACACAGAAACAAACTAACTCTATAAATTAACTAGTGCACCAACCAAATTTATTTCACCATACAACATATTTCGGGAGTCACAAACAACACAACAAAGTACTTAAAGGGCAAAACTCACGAAAACATTATAAATTTTCGTTTTCAGGTCTCGGGCACAGGATATGTAAAACTTTCGGCGCCTGTCCTGTGAAAGAGGGTTTTATCGGGGCACTCCGTTTCCCCACAGGAAAAACTCAGGCATTGGATCTTCAGATCCCAGCCTAGGCAACTTTATTGCCATGCCCTGAATTGGGTCGTTTATGTTCAAATTTACTATGACATCTAACTTTCGGAACGGGATCTGGCTGTTTTCTCCGGTGCTACCTTTGCCTCGTTCATGAATAATATTAATTATGAACAACTTCACTCCTTCATCCAAAATAGAGTTAAAAAAACCCCAGCTAAATTCAATAAACTTCCAGGAAAAAGGATGAAGAGGAAGCACAATTCTTCTGATTTCTCTCTCTAAACTAAACCCCTGTCACGTTAGTTTGAGTTTGAGAAGAATTCTTTTTCAAATGTGGAAAAACAAAACACACGGTAGCGTGGCCGAGCGGTCTAAGGCGCTGGTTTTAGGCACCAGTCCGAAAGGGCGTGGGTTCGAATCCCACCGCTGCCATTTTTACTTTATTATGCCACTTGTTAGATGAACAAGAAATGTGGGTAATATATTTCGAAGGAGGATATTTTGGTGGGCCTATTACAACAAGCGAAGAGCGTTTCTCGCCAATTAAACAGGAAACAATTACTACATTCATGATGGTTTAGGTAAATATCAGCTAATCGCAGAAAGTTGCGACACATATAATTCACAACTAATCTTTGCGTCAACACAGTTTGACAAAATATTCGTTATTTACAACACCCTACGTTTTGTTCAATTATTATTGATTAACGTGTCATTATTTATACACTGAGTATTGAGCAATGATGTTTCATTGAAACAGGAAAACGCGGATTGAAAAGCCGCTAGAACTGACAATGGCAAACGCCCAGATACCGAGGGAAAAAGGTACATCAAAGAAAGGAGTTGAAAGGTAAACATTGACTGTAAGAGAATTAATAGGGTGAAAAATGCTAAATAATTAGGTAAAAGACAGGATTGACAGAAATGCAAATGGCAGGAAATCCAGAAGAAAAATCTGCTTGATGGTAAGATAAGACGAGAAAACAAATAAAGCTTGCATAAGGCGAGGCTAGCAAGATCAAAGGCCCAAAAGAGAGACAAAAGGATGAAACAATGTCATGTGAAGGGGAATATAGTGAAATGTGTCTAAAACAACTGGAATAAGCCAAGCAGCTTCTGTATTAGAGGCATGGAAAACAATCCATGATATAAGGTGGAGGAAAATTGACAAAATTAGGTTCATCTGAAAAATGATATAGCCTAAAATAGCAGTAGTTCGTAAGGGTAAAGATTGAATTCAAATTATCAACTGTGAGTGTATTATACAAAGAACAGTCGATTGCACTGTTTTATTAAAAGCAGTAGTTTAGATGGCGCTTGCTGAATTTACTTTCTCTGGTCAGCATTTCTAAAGTAGGAACGCCTAAACGTCGGTGTCTTATATAAAATAACCCCTACTCGTATGTAACATTGATAGAAAAGAATTGAATCTCTAAAGAAAGTGAGCATATAAAGTTTTATGGTATTTTCTATTTTACTTTTAAAACTTGTATCTCTTGGAAAATATGCTCGTCTACTAAAACAAACCCTTCTTTGACGATTTGTGGGTTCAACTTGCGGTCTAAAAAATAAGTGAAATACGAAAAATTTAAAATTCTTTTAACATTGAACCTCGGCATTAATAATTTAAAGAAATAGGAACGTTCATCTTTATATAATGCCAGAGGTGACGTATTTTAAATAAACACACATTTCTATTCACACCTTACACTAAGAACGTAAATACTCTTGATAGTATTTATTTTGTGAAGTATGCATTGCGGTTAACGCCAGTGATTTTGAAACTTTATCACAAAGAATCAGCAAACAAACTATTTGTGGAATTAAAGAAAGCAAAGTCACTTTATTAAGAAATGGATTACGATAGTGAATTTGCAATTTACGTCAAACGGTATATCGCTAAAAATTAAAATAGGCTGCCCGAACATTATAATTCGCGATATCCGACAGAAGATCTTGAGCACTGTGGACGTCTCTAACGAATTTATGACAAGTTACGTGTTAAACATTGTTCTTTTAAGTACATACTATCAGAGGATTTTTCGTTAAATCTTTATGAAACTGAGAATGGAAATATGATATAAACAAATTAACGACTTTCCTGGGAAACCATATCTCGTGCTCACACTCTTTATAATATTCATCTGAAATACAAAGAGATGTCGGGGTGCAAATCTGCGGTATTTGCATCCTGTAGGTTTGAAAAATATTTAGTTGCAATTATGGAACAGAAGTAATAGAGGATATTTTCGAATATATGAAATATTTTTCAAATTAATTCCAGATCCAAATAGGCATTTATCATCCTCAGCCTCCTTACGGACACTGAAAGTCTATCACTGCATGTGTTGACTGCCTTCATATATTTCTTTAGTCAAGATGAAGTGTTACCGTATTGTTTCTGTTTTTTTTTTGAATAATATTTAAGGGTTTTTTATCTCCCGCTTAACTGCCAATCAAGACGTGTTCTTTTTATTCTGCTTTCGGATAACTAGCACGATAAAATCTAAAGATATATACATCTGTTCCATCAATTAAAAAAACAAACCTTATCGACTGCTATATTGATGTAAGTAGATTAAATGTTTTAGTTAAATACACTTTTCTCCGTAAATCTTTAGTTGAGATTCTATAGAAAACCTTGAGAGTATGAAAAAGAACGTGGTTTCCCTGCAGTAAATCTGGTAAACACTGGATAATGTTTATCACTGATCGTTATACTTCCATTTAGAATCTGGACACAAAAAATAAACTTGTGGTGTGCAGAATGTGGCTCTAACTGCCTTCTCGTATTTCTTCTACACCTGGAACACACTTTCTGAAGCTATGTTTCGTGAAAGGTCGATTCTACGGATAGATTAAGAAGTTTGCAATGCCAACTTGTTCTCTTAAAGACGTACGGTCATCAGATAGTCTGATGTGGCTTTGCTATAAGAAAAACACACATGTGAAGACGTACGAACTGTCAGCTCCAGTGTTGTGATGAATTGATCTTTTTTGTTTTCATGTCGCAATCTCCACGATGTAACACTGTTTTGTGTAAAGAAGGATGACGTGTAAAATACGGCTTGAAACATTTTGTTGTGGGAGACAACCTGAATGATTTTGTAGGGTGTCCGAACATAGTGGTACGAAAAACTGTGATCGTGTCAGCAGCGTTACGACAGAAAGGGTAAGAACCATAATCATAAAGAAATGATTCGAGACATCAGTATCCATAAGTTAAGAAAAGGATTAATCCCTTTCAATACGTCTTTGTCATTTAACACATAAAATCAGTGCTTTCTTTTATACGTTATTACTAGTGAGTTTTGCCACAGAATACAGTATCTTGAATGTGGAAATTAAGTGAACATTGAGATATAAATATATATACATATAAAGGTTTTTAAATGTATACAACTCTCAATAGAAGATTCTTTTAGATCAAACATAAATGAAACCATTTTTTGTAATATACACTTTAACAACCGGCTAACCATTCCAATTCTAGCCATATATTGTTCACCCACTAAAGATATCGACATTAACTTCCTACAGAAATGTGTTAACCGTAAACCTAAACTAATCATCATTGGGGATTTCAATTCTCCACACACAGAACTATGGGGAAATAGAAACACACGGAGAGGGTTGTGTATAAAAAAATTCTTTCTATTAAGAAAAGCACCTGATAAACGACCGCACACCTACACACTTTTCAGCCGCCAACGGCTCATATGACGTACTTGATTACATCATAGCCTCCAAGGACACAGTAAATAGAATCTCTAACTTCAGAGTGCATGACGAAATCACGAGTGACCACTTCTCCATTTCCTGTATGATTCACCCGCGCCACCCTGCCGTGGCGTACGTGACTTCCTCAGCATACACTGACACCAAAACAGATTGGCTCACTTTCAACGCTTCACTAGATTCATATCTACCCCACCCAATTAAACATGCTAACAACAAAACAGAACTAGACAACTATGTAAATCAAGTTACAGAAGCCATACATAAAGCCATAAAAAACACAATCCCTAAAACAAGGAGAAAGCATTCACATAATCAATGGACTTTAACACCGGAAATTCACGCACTTATAATCAAACGCAGGCAATTAAGACGAATACACTTTATAACACGTGATCCATCTATCAAAACACAGATTAACATAACAAATGCAAAAATTAAACAATAAATTAAAATAGCAAAAGACACTAATTGGCAAAACTTTTGTAAAACTTAGAAAAATAAAAACAATCCAAAAAAATTTTGGAAAAAATTCAACAGTATTTCTTTAGACAAAAACACAAACAACCTGCTACAACATATCACACACAACAATATAATCGCAAGGACGGACGTAGAGAAAGCCTACCTATTAGACGACTACTTCGAATCCTCCTTTTGCAACCTAAATTCAGTCGACTTTGACACACAACACCAACATCATGTCAACAACTTCATAAATAGAAATTAAGCTTCATTCTCACCACAATTACCTGGCGAGACATTTGAGACATACTCAAGTTCAATCAACAGGAAAATTACCATCACTGAACTAAAATTAATATTAAAAACTTGAAAAACACTTCCCCCGGACACGACCAAATACCAAACATTATTCTGAAAAAAAGCTATACTCTCATATTTCAACACCTCACAAACATCATGAATATTTCACTAACAACAGGATATTACCCCGACACTTGGAAAATAGCCATCATAACCACGATTCCAAAGAAACAAACCAACAGGACAAATTCAGATAATTTCCGTCTCATCAGTCTGTTAAGCTGCCTTGACAAACTGATGGAGAGGGTTATCTCCAACCGTCTTCTTCACTTTTGTGAAAGAAATAATATCCTTCCAGAATCCCAGAATGCCTCCAGAGAAAACAGGCAAACAACAGATCACCTCACACGACTCAACGAATCAGTCTACAAAACTTTTAACAACAACCAAGTAACCGTTGGTGTATTCCTAGACGTCAAAAAAGCATTTGACAGCGTATGACACAATGCCATCAAATGCAAACTAACTCATCTAAATATAAACCCCAGTATAGTTAAATGGATATCAAACTTCCTGAGAGATAGAACAGCGCAAGTAAAAGTCAATAAAACTATATCTAAATCATTGAACATAACTGCAGGAGTGCCCCAAGGAACAGTCCTTTCTCCACTACTATATATTATTTTCGTCAACGACATACATTTCCCCAATTTAACATACACGCATAATTCACAATACGCAGACGACATCGCTATCTGGAGCACCTCCAGAAACCCAGTAATGGCCATGTCTCGCGTTCAAGAATCACTGAACAACGTCTCGACCTGGAGTAACAAGTGGAGAGTTGTTTTAAATCCAACCAAAACACAAGCAATCACCTTCTACAGGAAACTGAAAAAACAAAGAAAAAAATCTAGAAAAAGTAAAATTATCACTCGGAAATACGCCCATTAACATGAGCAAAAACTCACATTCCTTGGCATCACTTTTGACACAAACTAACATGGAAGAAACATGTTAACAACATACACTCATCAATTAGAAAACGCATTTCACACTTAATGACTCTAACCAGCAAACACAGAAAATGCTCACCAAAAAACCATTATCCAAATATACAAGGCTTACGTCCGTCCACTAATAGAGTATGGATGTCAAGTCACATATAATATGTCAAATAACACACTTCAGAAAATCCAAGCTCAACCAAACAAAATACTGTACTAAGATCTGCATTCACTCTAACATCATACACTCCAGTAAATTATATACATCAAATCAGCAACTTACCAACACTAAAAAAGAGACAAATAGAAATAGCACACAAAAACTATTTAAAAGCAGAACACAGAAACAAACTAACTCTATCAATTAACTAGTGCACCAACCAAATTTATTTCACCATACAACATATTTCTGGAGTCACAAACAACACAACAAAGTACTTAAAGGGCAAAACTCACGAAAACATTATGTATTTTCTTTTTCAGGTCTCGGGTACAGGATATGTAAAACTTTCGGCGCCTGTCCTGTGAAAGAGGGTTTTTATCGGGGCACTCCCGTTTCCCCCCACAGGAAAAACTCAGGCATTGGATCTTCAGATCCCAGCCTAGGCAACTTTATTGCCATGCCCTGAATTGGGTCGTTTATGTTCAAATTTACTATGACATCTAACTTTCGGAACGGGATCTGGCTGTTTTCTCCGGTGCTACCTTTGCCTCGTTCATGAATAATATTAATTATGAACAACTTCACTCCTTCATCCAAAATAGAGTTAAAAAAACCCCAGCTAAATTCAATAAACTTCCAGGAAAAAGGATGAAGAGGAAGCACAATTCTTCGATTTCTCTCTCTAAACTAAACCCCTGTCACGTTAGTTTGAGTTTGAGAAGAATTATTTTTTCAAATGTGGAAAATACAAAACACACGGTAGCGTGGCCGAGCGGTCTAAGGCGCTGGTTTTAGGCACCAGTCCGAAAGGGCGTGGGTTCGAATCCCACCGCTGCCATTTTTACTTTATTATGCCACTTGTTAGATGAACAAGAAATGTGGGTAATATATTTCGAAGGAGGATATTTTTGGTGGGCCTATTACAACAAGCGAAGAGCGTTTCTCGCCAATTAAACAGGAAACAATTACTACATTCATGATGGTTTAGGTAAATATCAGCTAATCGCAGAAAGTTGCGACACATATAATTCACAACTAATCTTTGCGTCAACACAGTTTGACAAAATATTCGTTATTTACAACACCCTACGTTTTGTTCAATTATTATTGATTAACGTGTCATTATTTATACACTGAGTATTGAGCAATGATGTTTCATTGGAAACAGGAAAACGCGGATTGAAAAGCCGCTAGAACTGACAATGGCAAACGCCCAGATACCGAGGGAAAAAGGTACATCAAAGAAAGGAGTTGAAAGGTAAACATTGACTGTAAGAGAATTAATAGGGTGAAAAAATGCTAAATAATTAGGTAAAAGACAGGATTGACAGAAATGCAAATGGCAGGAAATCCAGAAGAAAAATCTGCTTGATGGTAAGATAAGACGAGAAAACAAATAAAGCTTGCATAAGGCGAGGCTAGCAAGATCAAAGGCCCAAAAGAGAGACAAAAGGATGAAACAATGTCATGTGAAGGGGAATATAGTGAAATGTGTCTAAAACAACTGGAATAAGCCAAGCAGCTTCTGTATTAGAGGCATGGAAAACAATCCATGATATAAGGTGGAGGAAAATTGACAAAATTAGGTTCATCTGAAAAATGATATAGCCTAAAATAGCAGTAGTTCGTAAGGGTAAAGATTGAATTCAAATTATCAACTGTGAGTGTATTATACAAAGAACAGTCGATTGCACTGTTTTATTAAAAGCAGTAGTTTAGATGGCGCTTGCTGAATTTACTTTCTCTGGTCAGCATTTCTAAAGTAGGAACGCCTAAACGTCGGTGTCTTATATAAAATAACCCCTACTCGTATGTAACATTGATAGAAAAGAATTGAATCTCTAAAGAAAGTGAGCATATAAAGTTTTATGGTATTTTCTATTTTACTTTTAAAACTTGTATCTCTTGGAAAATATGCTCGTCTACTAAAACAAACCCTTCTTTGACGATTTGTGGGTTCAACTTGCGGTCTAAAAAATAAGTGAAATACGAAAAATTTAAAATTCTTTTAACATTGAACCTCGGCATTAATAATTTAAAGAAATAGGAACGTTCATCTTTATATAATGCCAGAGGTGACGTATTTTAAATAAACACACATTTCTATTCACACCTTACACTAAGAACGTAAATACTCTTGATAGTATTTATTTTGTGAAGTATGCATTGCGGTTAACGCCAGTGATTTTGAAACTTTATCACAAAGAATCAGCAAACAAACTATTTGTGGAATTAAAGAAAGCAAAGTCACTTTATTAAGAAATGGATTACGATAGTGAATTTGCAATTTACGTCAAACGGTATATCGCTAAAAATTAAAATAGGCTGCCCGAACATTATAATTCGCGATATCCGACAGAAGATCTTGAGCACTGTGGACGTCTCTAACGAATTTATGACAAGTTACGTGTTAAACATTGTTCTTTTAAGTACATACTATCAGAGGATTTTTCGTTAAATCTTTATGAAACTGAGAATGGAAATATGATATAAACAAATTAACGACTTTCCTGGGAAACCATATCTCGTGCTCACACTCTTTATAATATTCATCTGAAATACAAAGAGATGTCGGGGTGCAAATCTGCGGTATTTGCATCCTGTAGGTTTGAAAAATATTTAGTTGCAATTATGGAACAGAAGTAATAGAGGATATTTTCGAATATATGAAATATTTTTCAAATTAATTCCAGATCCAAATAGGCATTTATCATCCTCAGCCTCCTTACGGACACTGAAAGTCTATCACTGCATGTGTTGACTGCCTTCATATATTTCTTTAGTCAAGATGAAGTGTTACCGTATTGTTTCTGTTTTTTTTTTGAATAATATTTAAGGGTTTTTTATCTCCCGCTTAACTGCCAATCAAGACGTGTTCTTTTTATTCTGCTTTCGGATAACTAGCACGATAAAATCTAAAGATATATACATCTGTTCCATCAATTAAAAAAACAAACCTTATCGACTGCTATATTGATGTAAGTAGATTAAATGTTTTAGTTAAATACACTTTTCTCCGTAAATCTTTAGTTGAGATTCTATAGAAAACCTTGAGAGTATGAAAAGAACGTGGTTTCCTGCAGTAAATCTGGTAAACACTGGATAATGTTTATCACTGATCGTTATACTTCCATTTAGAATCTGGACACAAAAAATAAACTTGTGGTGTGCAGAATGTGGCTCTAACTGCCTTCTCGTATTTCTTCTACACCTGGAACACACTTTCTGAAGCTATGTTTCGTGAAAGGTCGATTCTACGGATAGATTAAGAAGTTTGCAATGCCAACTTGTTCTCTTAAAGACGTACGGTCATCAGATAGTCTGATGTGGCTTTGCTATAAGAAAAACACACATGTGAAGACGTACGAACTGTCAGCTCCAGTGTTGTGATGAATTGATCTTTTGTTTTCATGTCGCAATCTCCACGATGTAACACTGTTTTGTGTAAAGAAGGATGACGTGTAAAATACGGCTTGAAACATTTTGTTGTGGGAGACAACCTGAATGATTTTGTAGGGTGTCCGAACATAGTGGTACGAAAAACTGTGATCGTGTCAGCAGCGTTACGACAGAAAGGGTAAGAACCATAATCATAAAGAAATGATTCGAGACATCAGTATCCATAAGTTAAGAAAAGGATTAATCCCTTTCAATACGTCTTTGTCATTTAACACATAAAATCAGTGCTTTCTTTTATACGTTATTACTAGTGAGTTTTGCCACAGAATACAGTATCTTGAATGTGGAAATTAAGTGAACATTGAGATATAAATATATATACATATAAAGGTTTTTAAATGTATACAACTCTCAATAGAAGATTCTTTTAGATCAAACATAAATGAAACCATTTTTTGTAATATACACTTTAACAACCGGCTAACCATTCCAATTCTAGCCATATATTGTTCACCCACTAAAGATATCGACATTAACTTCCTACAGAAATGTGTTAACCGTAAACCTAAACTAATCATCATTGGGGATTTCAATTCTCCACACACAGAACTATGGGGAAATAGAAACACACGGAGAGGGTTGTGTATAAAAAAATTCTTTCTATTAAGAAAAGCACCTGATAAACGACCGCACACCTACACACTTTTCAGCCGCCAACGGCTCATATGACGTACTTGATTACATCATAGCCTCCAAGGACACAGTAAATAGAATCTCTAACTTCAGAGTGCATGACGAAATCACGAGTGACCACTTCTCCATTTCCTGTATGATTCACCCGCGCCACCCTGCCGTGGCGTACGTGACTTCCTCAGCATACACTGACACCAAAACAGATTGGCTCACTTTCAACGCTTCACTAGATTCATATCTACCCCACCCAATTAAACATGCTAACAACAAAACAGAACTAGACAACTATGTAAATCAAGTTACAGAAGCCATACATAAAAACACAATCCCTAAAACAAGGAGAAAGCATTCACATAATCAATGGACTTTAACACCGGAAATTCACGCACTTATAATCAAACGCAGGCAATTAAGACGAATACACTTTATAACACGTGATCCATCTATCAAAACACAGATTAACATAACAAATGCAAAAATTAAACAATAAATTAAAATAGCAAAAGACACTAATTGGCAAAACTTTTGTAAAACTTAGAAAAATAAAAAACAATCCAAAAAATTTTGGAAAAAATTCAACAGTATTTCTTTAGACAAAACACAAACAACCTGCTACAACATATCACACACAACAATATAATCGCAAGGACGGACGTAGAGAAAGCCTACCTATTAGACGACTACTTCGAATCCTCCTTTTGCAACCTAAATTCAGTCGACTTTGACACACAACACCAACATCATGTCAACAACTTCATAAATAGAAATTAAGCTTCATTCTCACCACAATTACCTGGCGAGACATTTGAGACATACTCAAGTTCAATCAACAGGAAAATTACCATCACTGAACTAAAATTAATATTAAAACTTGAAAACACTTCCCCGGACACGACCAAATACCAAACATTATTCTGAAAAAAGCTATACTCTCATATTTCAACACCTCACAAACATCATGAATATTTCACTAACAACAGGATATTACCCCGACACTTGGAAAATAGCCATCATAACCACGATTCCAAAGAAACAAACCAACAGGACAAATTCAGATAATTTCCGTCTCATCAGTCTGTTAAGCTGCCTTGACAAACTGATGGAGAGGGTTATCTCCAACCGTCTTCTTCACTTTTGTGAAAGAAATAATATCCTTCCAGAATCCCAGAATGCCTCCAGAGAAAACAGGCAAACAACAGATCACCTCACACGACTCAACGAATCAGTCTACAAAACTTTTAACAACAACCAAGTAACCGTTGGTGTATTCCTAGACGTCAAAAAAGCATTTGACAGCGTATGACACAATGCCATCAAATGCAAACTAACTCATCTAAATATAAACCCCAGTATAGTTAAATGGATATCAAACTTCCTGAGA
This sequence comes from Tachypleus tridentatus, assembly GCF_004210375.1. Lineage (NCBI taxonomy): Eukaryota > Metazoa > Arthropoda > Merostomata > Xiphosura > Limulidae > Tachypleus > Tachypleus tridentatus. Next base: position 70,757,483 of record NC_134828.1, on the reverse strand, counting down.
GATAGAACAGCGCAAGTAAAAGTCAATAAAACTATATCTAAATCATTGAACATAACTGCAGGAGTGCCCCAAGGAACAGTCCTTTCTCCACTACTATATATTATTTTCGTCAACGACATACATTTCCCCAATTTAACATACACGCATAATTCACAATACGCAGACGACATCGCTATCTGGAGCACCTCCAGAAACCCAGTAATGGCCATGTCTCGCGTTCAAGAATCACTGAACAACGTCTCGACCTGGGTAACAAGTGGAGAGTTGTTTTAAATCCAACCAAAACACAAGCAATCACCTTCTACAGGAAACTGAAAAACAAAGAAAAAATCTAGAAAAGTAAAATTATCACTCGGAAATACGCCCATTAACATGAGCAAAAACATCACATTCCTTGGCATCACTTTTGACACAAACTAACATGGAAAAACATGTTAACAACATACACTCATCAATTAGAAAACGCATTTCACACTTAATGACTCTAACCAGCAAACACTGAAAATGCTCACCAAAAACCATTATCCAAATATACAAGGCTTACATCCGTCCACTAATAGAGTATGGATGTCAAGTCACATATAATATGTCAAATAACACACTTCAGAAAATCCAAGCTCAACCAAACAAAATACTGTACTAAGATCTGCATTCACTCTAACATCATACACTCCAGTAAATTATATACATCAAATCAGCAACTTACCAACACTAAAAAAGAGACAAATAGAAATAGCACACAAATACTATTTAAAAGCAGAACACAGAAACAAACTAACTCTATAAATTAACTAGTGCACCAACCAAATTTATTTCACCATACAACATATTTCGGGAGTCACAAACAACACAACAAAGTACTTAAAGGGCAAAACTCACGAAAACATTATAAATTTTCGTTTTCAGGTCTCGGGCACAGGATATGTAAAACTTTCGGCGCCTGTCCTGTGAAAGAGGGTTTTTATCGGGGCACTCCCGTTTCCCCCCACAGGAAAAACTCAGGCATTGGATCTTCAGATCCCAGCCTAGGCAACTTTATTGCCATGCCCTGAATTGGGTCGTTTATGTTCAAATTTACTATGACATCTAACTTTCGGAACGGGATCTGGCTGTTTTCTCCGGTGCTACCTTTGCCTCGTTCATGAATAATATTAATTATGAACAACTTCACTCCTTCATCCAAAATAGAGTTAAAAAAACCCCAGCTAAATTCAATAAACTTCCAGGAAAAGGATGAAGAGGAAGCACAATTCTTCTGATTTCTCTCTCTCTAAACTAAACCCCTGTCACGTTAGTTTGAGTTTGAGAAGAATTCTTTTTTCAAATGTGGAAAAACAAAACACACGGTAGCGTGGCCGAGCGGTCTAAGGCGCTGGTTTTAGGCACCAGTCCGAAAGGGCGTGGGTTCGAATCCCACCGCTGCCATTTTTAACTTTATTATGCCACTTGTTAGATGAACAAGAAATGTGGGTAATATATTTCGAAGGAGGATATTTTTGGTGGGCCTATTACAACAAGCGAAGAGCGTTTCTCGCCAATTAAACAGGAAACAATTACTACATTCATGATGGTTTAGGTAAATATCAGCTAATCGCAGAAAGTTGCGACACATATAATTCACAACTAATCTTTGCGTCAACACAGTTTGACAAAATATTCGTTATTTACAACACCCTACGTTTTGTTCAATTATTATTGATTAACGTGTCATTATTTATACACTGAGTATTGAGCAATGATGTTTCATTGGAAACAGGAAAACGCGGATTGAAAAGCCGCTAGAACTGACAATGGCAAACGCCCAGATACCGAGGGAAAAAGGTACATCAAAGAAAGGAGTTGAAAGGTAAACATTGACTGTAAGAGAATTAATAGGGTGAAAAAATGCTAAATAATTAGGTAAAAGACAGGATTGACAGAAATGCAAATGGCAGGAAATCCAGAAGAAAAATCTGCTTGATGGTAAGATAAGACGAGAAAACAAATAAAGCTTGAATAAGGCGAGGCTAGCAAGATCAAAGGCCCAAAAGAGAGACAAAAGGATGAAACAATGTCATGTGAAGGGGAATATAGTGAAATGTGTCTAAAACAACTGGAATAAGCCAAGCAGCTTCTGTATTAGAGGCATGGAAAACAATCCATGATATAAGGTGGAGGAAAATTGACAAAATTAGGTTCATCTGAAAAATGATATAGCCTAAAATAGCAGTAGTTCGTAAGGGTAAAGATTGAATTCAAATTATCAACTGTGAGTGTATTATACAAAGAACAGTCGATTGCACTGTTTTATTAAAAGCAGTAGTTTAGATGGCGCTTGCTGAATTTACTTTCTCTGGTCAGCATTTCTAAAGTAGGAACGCCTAAACGTCGGTGTCTTATATAAAATAACCCCTACTCGTATGTAACATTGATAGAAAAGAATTGAATCTCTAAAGAAAGTGAGCATATAAAGTTTTATGGTATTTTCTATTTTACTTTTAAAACTTGTATCTCTTGGAAAATATGCTCGTCTACTAAAACAAACCCTTCTTTGACGATTTGTGGGTTCAACTTGCGGTCTAAAAAATAAGTGAAATACGAAAAATTTAAAATTCTTTTAACATTGAACCTCGGCATTAATAATTTAAAGAAATAGGAACGTTCATCTTTATATAATGCCAGAGGTGACGTATTTTAAATAAACACACATTTCTATTCACACCTTACACTAAGAACGTAAATACTCTTGATAGTATTTATTTTGTGAAGTATGCATTGCGGTTAACGCCAGTGATTTTGAAACTTTATCACAAAGAATCAGCAAACAAACTATTTGTGGAATTAAAGAAAGCAAAGTCACTTTATTAAGAAATGGATTACGATAGTGAATTTGCAATTTACGTCAAACGGTATATCGCTAAAAATTAAAATAGGCTGCCCGAACATTATAATTCGCGATATCCGACAGAAGATCTTGAGCACTGTGGACGTCTCTAACGAATTTATGACAAGTTACGTGTTAAACATTGTTCTTTTAAGTACATACTATCAGAGGATTTTTCGTTAAATCTTTATGAAACTGAGAATGGAAATATGATATAAACAAATTAACGACTTTCCTGGGAAACCATATCTCGTGCTCACACTCTTTATAATATTCATCTGAAATACAAAGAGATGTCGGGGTGCAAATCTGCGGTATTTGCATCCTGTAGGTTTGAAAAATATTTAGTTGCAATTATGGAACAGAAGTAATAGAGGATATTTTCGAATATATGAAATATTTTTCAAATTAATTCCAGATCCAAATAGGCATTTATCATCCTCAGCCTCCTTACGGACACTGAAAGTCTATCACTGCATGTGTTGACTGCCTTCATATATTTCTTTAGTCAAGATGAAGTGTTACCGTATTGTTTCTGTTTTTTTTTTGAATAATATTTAAGGGTTTTTTATCTCCCGCTTAACTGCCAATCAAGACGTGTTCTTTTTATTCTGCTTTCGGATAACTAGCACGATAAAATCTAAAGATATATACATCTGTTCCATCAATTAAAAAAACAAACCTTATCGACTGCTATATTGATGTAAGTAGATTAAATGTTTTAGTTAAATACACTTTTCTCCGTAAATCTTTAGTTGAGATTCTATAGAAAACCTTGAGAGTATGAAAAAGAACGTGGTTTCCCTGCAGTAAATCTGGTAAACACTGGATAATGTTTATCACTGATCGTTATACTTCCATTTAGAATCTGGACACAAAAAATAAACTTGTGGTGTGCAGAATGTGGCTCTAACTGCCTTCTCGTATTTCTTCTACACCTGGAACACACTTTCTGAAGCTATGTTTCGTGAAAGGTCGATTCTACGGATAGATTAAGAAGTTTGCAATGCCAACTTGTTCTCTTAAAGACGTACGGTCATCAGATAGTCTGATGTGGCTTTGCTATAAGAAAAACACACATGTGAAGACGTACGAACTGTCAGCTCCAGTGTTGTGATGAATTGATCTTTTTTGTTTTCATGTCGCAATCTCCACGATGTAACACTGTTTTGTGTAAAGAAGGATGACGTGTAAAATACGGCTTGAAACATTTTGTTGTGGGAGACAACCTGAATGATTTTGTAGGGTGTCCGAACATAGTGGTACGAAAAACTGTGATCGTGTCAGCAGCGTTACGACAGAAAGGGTAAGAACCATAATCATAAAGAAATGATTCGAGACATCAGTATCCATAAGTTAAGAAAAGGATTAATCCCTTTCAATACGTCTTTGTCATTTAACACATAAAATCAGTGCTTTCTTTTATACGTTATTACTAGTGAGTTTTGCCACAGAATACAGTATCTTGAATGTGGAAATTAAGTGAACATTGAGATATAAATATATATACATATAAAGGTTTTTAAATGTATACAACTCTCAATAGAAGATTCTTTTAGATCAAACATAAATGAAACCATTTTTTGTAATATACACTTTAACAACCGGCTAACCATTCCAATTCTAGCCATATATTGTTCACCCACTAAAGATATCGACATTAACTTCCTACAGAAATGTGTTAACCGTAAACCTAAACTAATCATCATTGGGGATTTCAATTCTCCACACACAGAACTATGGGGAAATAGAAACACACGGAGAGGGTTGTGTATAAAAAAATTCTTTCTATTAAGAAAAGCACCTGATAAACGACCGCACACCTACACACTTTTCAGCCGCCAACGGCTCATATGACGTACTTGATTACATCATAGCCTCCAAGGACACAGTAAATAGAATCTCTAACTTCAGAGTGCATGACGAAATCACGAGTGACCACTTCTCCATTTCCTGTATGATTCACCCGCGCCACCCTGCCGTGGCGTACGTGACTTCCTCAGCATACACTGACACCAAAACAGATTGGCTCACTTTCAACGCTTCACTAGATTCATATCTACCCCACCCAATTAAACATGCTAACAACAAAACAGAACTAGACAACTATGTAAATCAAGTTACAGAAGCCATACATAAAAACACAATCCCTAAAACAAGGAGAAAGCATTCACATAATCAATGGACTTTAACACCGGAAATTCACGCACTTATAATCAAACGCAGGCAATTAAGACGAATACACTTTATAACACGTGATCCATCTATCAAAACACAGATTAACATAACAAATGCAAAAATTAAACAATAAATTAAAATAGCAAAAGACACTAATTGGCAAAACTTTTGTAAAAACTTAGAAAAAATAAAAAACAATCCAAAAAAATTTTGGAAAAAATTCAACAGTATTTCTTTAGACAAAACACAAACAACCTGCTACAACATATCACACACAACAATATAATCGCAAGGACGGACGTAGAGAAAGCCTACCTATTAGACGACTACTTCGAATCCTCCTTTTGCAACCTAAATTCAGTCGACTTTGACACACAACACCAACATCATGTCAACAACTTCATAAATAGAAATTAAGCTTCATTCTCACCACAATTACCTGGCGAGACATTGGAGACATACTCAAGTTCAATCAACAGGAAAATTACCATCACTGAACTAAAATTAATATTAAAACTTGAAAACACTTCCCCGGACACGACCAAATACCAAACATTATTCTGAAAAAAGCTATACTCTCATATTTCAACACCTCACAAACATCATGAATATTTCACTAACAACAGGATATTACCCCGACACTTGGAAAATAGCCATCATAACCACGATTCCAAAGAAACAAACCAACAGGACAAATTCAGATAATTTCCGTCTCATCAGTCTGTTAAGCTGCCTTGACAAACTGATGGAGAGGGTTATCTCCAACCGTCTTCTTCACTTTTGTGAAAGAAATAATATCCTTCCAGAATCCCAGAATGCCTCCAGAGAAAACAGGCAAACAACAGATCACCTCACACGACTCAACGAATCAGTCTACAAAACTTTTAACAACAACCAAGTAACCGTTGGTGTATTCCTAGACGTCAAAAAAGCATTTGACAGCGTATGACACAATGCCATCAAATGCAAACTAACTCATCTAAATATAAACCCCAGTATAGTTAAATGGATATCAAACTTCCTGAGAGATAGAACAGCGCAAGTAAAAGTCAATAAAACTATATCTAAATCATTGAACATAACTGCAGGAGTGCCCCAAGGAACAGTCCTTTCTCCACTACTATATATTATTTTCGTCAACGACATACATTTCCCCAATTTAACATACACGCATAATTCACAATACGCAGACGACATCGCTATCTGGAGCACCTCCAGAAACCCAGTAATGGCCATGTCTCGCGTTCAAGAATCACTGAACAACGTCTCGACCTGGGTAACAAGTGGAGAGTTGTTTTAAATCCAACCAAAACACAAGCAATCACCTTCTACAGGAAACTGAAAAACAAAGAAAAAATCTAGAAAAGTAAAATTATCACTCGGAAATACGCCCATTAACATGAGCAAAAACATCACATTCCTTGGCATCACTTTTGACACAAACTAACATGGAAAAACATGTTAACAACATACACTCATCAATTAGAAAACGCATTTCACACTTAATGACTCTAACCAGCAAACACTGAAAATGCTCACCAAAAACCATTATCCAAATATACAAGGCTTACATCCGTCCACTAATAGAGTATGGATGTCAAGTCACATATAATATGTCAAATAACACACTTCAGAAAATCCAAGCTCAACCAAACAAAATACTGTACTAAGATCTGCATTCACTCTAACATCATACACTCCAGTAAATTATATACATCAAATCAGCAACTTACCAACACTAAAAAAGAGACAAATAGAAATAGCACACAAATACTATTTAAAAGCAGAACACAGAAACAAACTAACTCTATAAATTAACTAGTGCACCAACCAAATTTATTTCACCATACAACATATTTCGGGAGTCACAAACAACACAACAAAGTACTTAAAGGGCAAAACTCACGAAAACATTATAATTTTCGTTTTCAGGTCTCGGGCACAGGATATGTAAAACTTTCGGCGCCTGTCCTGTGAAAGAGGGTTTTTATCGGGGCACTCCCGTTTCCCCCCACAGGAAAAACTCAGGCATTGGATCTTCAGATCCCAGCCTAGGCAACTTTATTGCCATGCCCTGAATTGGGTCGTTTATGTTCAAATTTACTATGACATCTAACTTTCGGAACGGGATCTGGCTGTTTTCTCCGGTGCTACCTTTGCCTCGTTCATGAATAATATTAATTATGAACAACTTCACTCCTTCATCCAAAATAGAGTTAAAAAAACCCCAGCTAAATTCAATAAACTTCCAGGAAAAGGATGAAGAGGAAGCACAATTCTTCTGATTTCTCTCTCTCTAAACTAAACCCCTGTCACGTTAGTTTGAGTTTGAGAAGAATTCTTTTTTCAAATGTGGAAAAAACAAAACACACGGTAGCGTGGCCGAGCGGTCTAAGGCGCTGGTTTTAGGCACCAGTCCGAAAGGGCGTGGGTTCGAATCCCACCGCTGCCATTTTTAACTTTATTATGCCACTTGTTAGATGAACAAGAAATGTGGGTAATATATTTCGAAGGAGGATATTTTTGGTGGGCCTATTACAACAAGCGAAGAGCGTTTCTCGCCAATTAAACAGGAAACAATTACTACATTCATGATGGTTTAGGTAAATATCAGCTAATCGCAGAAAGTTGCGACACATATAATTCACAACTAATCTTTGCGTCAACACAGTTTGACAAAATATTCGTTATTTACAACACCCTACGTTTTGTTCAATTATTATTGATTAACGTGTCATTATTTATACACTGAGTATTGAGCAATGATGTTTCATTGGAAACAGGAAAACGCGGATTGAAAAGCCGCTAGAACTGACAATGGCAAACGCCCAGATACCGAGGGAAAAAGGTACATCAAAGAAAGGAGTTGAAAGGTAAACATTGACAGTAAGAGAATTAATAGGGTGAAAAAATGCTAAATAATTAGGTAAAAGACAGGATTGACAGAAATGCAAATGGCAGGAAATCCAGAAGAAAAATCTGCTTGATGGTAAGATAAGACGAGAAAACAAATAAAGCTTGCATAAGGCGAGGCTAGCAAGATCCAAGGCCCAAAAGAGAGACAAAAGGATGAAACAATGTCATGTGAAGGGGAATATAGTGAAATGTGTCTAAAACAACTGGAATAAGCCAAGCAGCTTCTGTATTAGAGGCATGGAAAACAATCCATGATATAAGGTGGAGGAAAATTGACAAAATTAGGTTCATCTGAAAAATGATATAGCCTAAAATAGCAGTAGTTCGTAAGGGTAAAGATTGAATTCAAATTATCAACTGTGAGTGTATTATACAAAGAACAGTCGATTGCACTGTTTTATTAAAAGCAGTAGTTTAGATGGCGCTTGCTGAATTTACTTTCTCTGGTCAGCATTTCTAAAGTAGGAACGCCTAAACGTCGGTGTCTTATATAAAATAACCCCTACTCGTATGTAACATTGATAGAAAAGAATTGAATCTCTAAAGAAAGTGAGCATATAAAGTTTTATGGTATTTTCTATTTTACTTTTAAAACTTGTATCTCTTGGAAAATATGCTCGTCTACTAAAACAAACCCTTCTTTGACGATTTGTGGGTTCAACTTGCGGTCTAAAAAATAAGTGAAATACGAAAAATTTAAAATTCTTTTAACATTGAACCTCGGCATTAATAATTTAAAGAAATAGGAACGTTCATCTTTATATAATGCCAGAGGTGACGTATTTTAAATAAACACACATTTCTATTCACACCTTACACTAAGAACGTAAATACTCTTGATAGTATTTATTTTGTGAAGTATGCATTGCGGTTAACGCCAGTGATTTTGAAACTTTATCACAAAGAATCAGCAAACAAACTATTTGTGGAATTAAAGAAAGCAAAGTCACTTTATTAAGAAATGGATTACGATAGTGAATTTGCAATTTACGTCAAACGGTATATCGCTAAAATTAAAATAGGCTGCCCGAACATTATAATTCGCGATATCCGACAGAAGATCTTGAGCACTGTGGACGTCTCTAACGAATTTATGACAAGTTACGTGTTAAACATTGTTCTTTTAAGTACATACTATCAGAGGATTTTTCGTTAAATCTTTATGAAACTGAGAATGGAAATATGATATAAACAAATTAACGACTTTCCTGGGAAACCATATCTCGTGCTCACACTCTTTATAATATTCATCTGAAATACAAAGAGATGTCGGGGTGCAAATCTGCGGTATTTGCATCCTGTAGGTTTGAAAAATATTTAGTTGCAATTATGGAACAGAAGTAATAGAGGATATTTTCGAATATATGAAATATTTTTCAAATTAATTCCAGATCCAAATAGGCATTTATCATCCTCAGCCTCCTTACGGACACTGAAAGTCTATCACTGCATGTGTTGACTGCCTTCATATATTTCTTTAGTCAAGATGAAGTGTTACCGTATTGTTTCTGTTTTTTTTTTGAATAATATTTAAGGGTTTTTTATCTCCCGCTTAACTGCCAATCAAGACGTGTTCTTTTTATTCTGCTTTCGGATAACTAGCACGATAAAATCTAAAGATATATACATCTGTTCCATCAATTAAAAAAACAAACCTTATCGACTGCTATATTGATGTAAGTAGATTAAATGTTTTAGTTAAATACACTTTTCTCCGTAAATCTTTAGTTGAGATTCTATAGAAAACCTTGAGAGTATGAAAAAGAACGTGGTTTCCCTGCAGTAAATCTGGTAAACACTGGATAATGTTTATCACTGATCGTTATACTTCCATTTAGAATCTGGACACAAAAAATAAACTTGTGGTGTGCAGAATGTGGCTCTAACTGCCTTCTCGTATTTCTTCTACACCTGGAACACACTTTCTGAAGCTATGTTTCGTGAAAGGTCGATTCTACGGATAGATTAAGAAGTTTGCAATGCCAACTTGTTCTCTTAAAGACGTACGGTCATCAGATAGTCTGATGTGGCTTTGCTATAAGAAAAACACACATGTGAAGACGTACGAACTGTCAGCTCCAGTGTTGTGATGAATTGATCTTTTTGTTTTCATGTCGCAATCTCCACGATGTAACACTGTTTTGTGTAAAGAAGGATGACGTGTAAAATACGGCTTGAAACATTTTGTTGTGGGAGACAACCTGAATGATTTTGTAGGGTGTCCGAACATAGTGGTACGAAAAACTGTGATCGTGTCAGCAGCGTTACGACAGAAAGGGTAAGAACCATAATCATAAAGAAATGATTCGAGACATCAGTATCCATAAGTTAAGAAAAGGATTAATCCCTTTCAATACGTCTTTGTCATTTAACACATAAAATCAGTGCTTTCTTTTATACGTTATTACTAGTGAGTTTTGCCACAGAATACAGTATCTTGAATGTGGAAATTAAGTGAACATTGAGATATAAATATATATACATATAAAGGTTTTTAAATGTATACAACTCTCAATAGAAGATTCTTTTAGATCAAACATAAATGAAACCATTTTTTGTAATATACACTTTAACAACCGGCTAACCATTCCAATTCTAGCCATATATTGTTCACCCACTAAAGATATCGACATTAACTTCCTACAGAAATGTGTTAACCGTAAACCTAAACTAATCATCATTGGGGATTTCAATTCTCCACACACAGAACTATGGGGAAATAGAAACACACGGAGAGGGTTGTGTATAAAAAAATTCTTTCTATTAAGAAAAGCACCTGATAAACGACCGCACACCTACACACTTTTCAGCCGCCAACGGCTCATATGACGTACTTGATTACATCATAGCCTCCAAGGACACAGTAAATAGAATCTCTAACTTCAGAGTGCATGACGAAATCACGAGTGACCACTTCTCCATTTCCTGTATGATTCACCCGCGCCACCCTGCCGTGGCGTACGTGACTTCCTCAGCATACACTGACACCAAAACAGATTGGCTCACTTTCAACGCTTCACTAGATTCATATCTACCCCACCCAATTAAACATGCTAACAACAAAACAGAACTAGACAACTATGTAAATCAAGTTACAGAAGCCATACATAAAAACACAATCCCTAAAACAAGGAGAAAGCATTCACATAATCAATGGACTTTAACACCGGAAATTCACGCACTTATAATCAAACGCAGGCAATTAAGACGAATACACTTTATAACACGTGATCCATCTATCAAAACACAGATTAACATAACAAATGCAAAATTAAACAATAAATTAAAATAGCAAAAGACACTAATTGGCAAAACTTTTGTAAAACTTAGAAAAATAAAAAACAATCCAAAAAAATTTTGGAAAAATTCAACAGTATTTCTTTAGACAAAAACACAAACAACCTGCTACAACATATCACACACAACAATATAATCGCAAGGACGGACGTAGAGAAAGCCTACCTATTAGACGACTACTTCGAATCCTCCTTTTGCAACCTAAATTCAGTCGACTTTGACACACAACACCAACATCATGTCAACAACTTCATAAATAGAAATTAAGCTTCATTCTCACCACAATTACCTGGCGAGACATTGGAGACATACTCAAGTTCAATCAACAGGAAAATTACCATCACTGAACTAAAAATTAATATTAAAACTTGAAAACACTTCCCCGGACACGACCAAATACCAAACATTATTCTGAAAAAAGCTATACTCTCATATTTCAACACCTCACAAACATCATGAATATTTCACTAACAACAGGATATTACCCCGACACTTGGAAAATAGCCATCATAACCACGATTCCAAAGAAACAAACCAACAGGACAAATTCAGATAATTTCCGTCTCATCAGTCTGTTAAGCTGCCTTGACAAACTGATGGAGAGGGTTATCTCCAACCGTCTTCTTCACTTTTGTGAAAGAAATAATATCCTTCCAGAATCCCAGAATGCCTCCAGAAAAACAGGCAAACAACAGATCACCTCACACGACTCAACGAATCAGTCTACAAAACTTTTAACAACAACCAAGTAACCGTTGGTGTATTCCTAGACGTCAAAAAAGCATTTGACAGCGTATGACACAATGCCATCAAATGCAAACTAACTCATCTAAATATAAACCCCACTATAGTTAAATGGATATCAAACTTCCTGAGAGATAGAACAGCGCAAGTAAAAGTCAATAAAACTATATCTAAATCATTGAACATAACTGCAGGAGTGCCCCAAGGAACAGTCCTTTCTCCACTACTATATATTATTTTCGTCAACGACATACATTTCCCCAATTTAACATACACGCATAATTCACAATACGCAGACGACATCGCTATCTGGAGCACCTCCAGAAACCCAGTAATGGCCATGTCTCGCGTTCAAGAATCACTGAACAACGTCTCGACCTGGAGTAACAAGTGGAGAGTTGTTTTAAATCCAACCAAAACACAAGCAATCACCTTCTACAGGAAACTGAAAAAACAAAGAAAAAATCTAGAAAAAGTAAAATTATCACTCGGAAATACGCCCATTAACATGAGCAAAAACATCACATTCCTTGGCATCACTTTTGACACAAACTAACATGGAAAAAACATGTTAACAACATACACTCATCAATTAGAAAACGCATTTCACACTTAATGACTCTAACCAGCAAACACTGAAAATGCTCACCAAAAACCATTATCCAAATATACAAGGCTTACATCCGTCCACTAATAGAGTATGGATGTCAAGTCACATATAATATGTCAAATAACACACTTCAGAAAATCCAAGCTCAACCAAACAAAATACTGTACTAAGATCTGCATTCACTCTAACATCATACACTCCAGTAAATTATATACATCAAATCAGCAACTTACCAACACTAAAAAAGAGACAAATAGAAATAGCACACAAATACTATTTAAAAGCAGAACACAGAAACAAACTAACTCTATAAATTAACTAGTGCACCAACCAAATTTATTTCACCATACAACATATTTCGGGAGTCACAAACAACACAACAAAGTACTTAAAGGGCAAAACTCACGAAAACATTATAAATTTTCGTTTTCAGGTCTCGGGCACAGGATATGTAAAACTTTCGGCGCCTGTCCTGTGAAAGAGGGTTTTTATCGGGGCACTCCCGTTTCCCCCCACAGGAAAAACTCAGGCATTGGATCTTCAGATCCCAGCCTAGGCAACTTTATTGCCATGCCCTGAATTGGGTCGTTTATGTTCAAATTTACTATGACATCTAACTTTCGGAACGGGATCTGGCTGTTTTCTCCGGTGCTACCTTTGCCTCGTTCATGAATAATATTAATTATGAACAACTTCACTCCTTCATCCAAAATAGAGTTAAAAAAACCCCAGCTAAATTCAATAAACTTCCAGGAAAAAGGATGAAGAGGAAGCACAATTCTTCTGATTTCTCTCTCTCTAAACTAAACCCCTGTCACGTTAGTTTGAGTTTGAGAAGAATTCTTTTTTCAAATGTGGAAAATACAAAACACACGGTAGCGTGGCCGAGCGGTCTAAGGCGCTGGTTTTAGGCACCAGTCCGAAAGGGCGTGGGTTCGAATCCCACCGCTGCCATTTTTTCTTTATTCACCATTTCTGTTTGTTCACGCGTTGATTCGGAGGTTTCCCTTCCAGGGGAGGCTGCAGCTACCCATCGGGTGGTGGACGATGTTTCTTCCCGGCGATCGACGGTTTCTGGTGGGGCCAGGGAACGGGCTAGTAGTCACCCCCCTGCTGCAGGACGCAAGTTTGATCGTCACTTCCCCCCACTTCCGGTTAGTGGTGAGTGTCCTGCCGGCGATGTGGAGGTGCCTCTTCCTCGTCGTTGGAGGTATGCTAGTGTGGTGGCGATGACTTCTGGTGACAAATCTAAGAAAGGCAGTGGACGAAAACGGGTGTCGGACGTGCCAATACTACGGATATCTCGGGCGAAGGCGGTGTCGCAGCCTTAAATGTGTTTTTTGTGACAGTTTGTTTGTTTCAGTTACTGTAAGACTGTCATTTATTGTTATTTGTACTTTGTGCATATTTGCTTAGATCTTTACATTTATTCTTGTTATTTTTGTGTTTGTGACAGTTTCCTTTCAATTCTTGTACCTTTACTTTATCTTTGGCATGGTACATTTACTCAGGGTGGGAGTTTTGAATTGTAATGGGTTGCGTAATGTTAGTAAGCTGGCTTATTATCTGGATTACTTTGTTACTAATTTTGATGTTGTTTGTCTATAGGAAACGTTTTTTCCTGATGATTTTCATGATGTCGTTCTGAAATTTTGGCGAGGTGTAGCTTTTGTTAATAATTCTCCTTCTGGCCGACAAGGGGTTGCCATCTTGTTACAGCAGTTTTTGTGTGATAATGTTACATTCGTTTCTTCTGATGGGGTGGGTCGGGTTCTGACTGTAAAATTCAGTTTCGAGTCTTTGTCTTATCTGTTATCATCTGTGTATGCTCCTCGCGATATCTCCGAGCGACGGGAATTTTTCCAAAACTTGGAGTATTGTTTGGATGGTTGCACGGGATTGCTTGTTGTGGGAGATTTTAATTGTGTGGTGGAAGTGGCACGCGATCGCTTTCCGGTCCGTTTCTACCGTGACGCCAGCCGTTCGGCTTTTGTACAGTTTCTTAATAGGTTTGATTTACTTGATGCGCATTCACTCATATCGCCGACTACACCTGGTTTCATATGGAAGCGTTTTGTTAATGGTGAGATGATGATGTCTCGTCTTGATAGGGTTTTGCTTTCATCTTCCTTGCAGGGGACTGTCCAACGTTTCCGTACGTTTTGGTTTCCTGCTACAGATCACGCTTTATTGGGCTTCGACCTTACTCTGCGGCCCGTTGTCAGAGGTCCTAATATCTGGCTCTTCAATAACCAGTTATTGAGGGATGCCGAATATGTGAAAGCCATTAAGCTGTTGATCGCCAGAAGTCGTAGTTGGTCAGTCTATAGGACTGATAAAATTAAGTGGTATGAACAATTGAAATGCGCGTTCCGTTTACTTACCGAGCGTTATTCGATTCTTCGTGCGCGGGCATCCCGTTCTCGCAAATGTCAGCTTGAGTCGTCCATCAATCGTGAGCTTCGAAAACTGTCCCGTTTCCCTGGTAGGTCTAAGGTCACATTGTATGAACTTGAAGATGCATTGGAGACATTAAATCACGATACCATAGAGGGGGCGAGGATTCGATCTCATATTCGTTGGTTTGAGGAGGGTGAGAGATCTACGTCTTACTTTCTTCGTATGGAAAAGGTCCGTCAAAGCAGAATTCAGTTTCGATCCATGCTCACTGATAGGGGTGTGGAGGTGTCCGGTGTGGAAGATATCGCTGCTGTTTTACATCAGTAATATTCCGCACTGTACTCTAAGGATATCGTTCTGCAGGCAGACATAGATTTCGTTATCTCATTTGTTGATCGAACTCTTTCCCATGAACAAGCTCATATTTGTGATGCTCCATTCACGGTTCCGGAAGTTCTCGCTGCTCTAGACAGTTTACCGCTGGGCAAATCTTCTGGTTTGGATGGTTTTACCTCCGAATTTTACAAATATTTTCTCCCTCTTTTTGTTGACGACTTTTTATCTGTCTTGTCTGAACTGTTTCACTCTCCACAGTTGCTCCGTACAATGTGTTCTGGGGTAATTGTTCCTATCCCGAAAGGCGGGAATCGACGGTTGGCGGCTAACAGCCGCCTTTGACATTGCTTTGTTCTGACTATAAGCTTTTGGCCAAAGTGCTGGCTCGTCGCCTTTCGTCTGTGATCTCCAGTTTAGTTTCAGATGACCAATCCGGGTGTATACCTGGACGGGACGTTGCTGATACTCCGTTAGCACTCGTTTTGCTATTGCAATCTTTAGCACGTACCGGCCAGGGTGGAATCTTTTTGAAGCTCGATCAGATGCAAGCCTTTGATCGGGTGGCCTATGACTATCTATTTCAACTTCTTCTGCGTATGGGTTTTGGTTCTACTTTTGTTCATTGGGTTCGTCTTTGCTATACTTCTATTTCTAGTTGTGTAAAGTTTAATGGATTTCTCACTAATGATTTTGCTGTAACTCGGGGTATTCGTCAAGGATGCCCAATGTCTGCTCTACTTTACGTTCTCAGTGTCGAACCGTTACGAAATATGTTAGTTCATAATGTACATATTACTGGTATTGGTGGTGTTGTGTTACTCACCATGCCTTCACTTACTTATCAGCATGCTGATGATACCACATTAATCTTAAGAGACGCCGAATCTTTGCCGCATGTGTTGGATGTCTGCCAAACGTTTGTCAAAGCTACTGGTGGGAAGATCAACTGGACCAAGAGTCAGGGTTTGTGGGTTGGGTGTTTGGCCTCTTCTGCAGACTTCGTCCTTGGTGAGTTGAGAATTTCCCAGTATCCTATTCGGATTTTGGGAATAGATTTCCACTCTAATTTCGATGTCATGCTGCAAGTTACGTGGCAGGGTGTATTACGCAGAGTATCTCGTGTCTTGGTGTCGTGGCGATTTCGTTCTTTGTCGCTAAAGGGTAAATCTCTTGTGGTGAACTCCTTGGTGGCATCGGTGATATGGTACCCGTTGAATATACTCCCGTTGCCAAGACAGTTTGAGGCTCGATTTCGCAAATGTATACTGGATTTTATTTGGCGGGGAGGTATACATAAAGTGGCATACGGTATTCTGATCCGGAGTTATGATTGTGGAGGTATCAACTTGGTTGATGTTAATACTCGTAAACTCGCATTCCGTTTGAAGTTGTTGCAGCGTTGTTTGGATGCTTCTTGTCCTTCCACCTTGCGACAACTTCTTTCTGGATTTTTTTCTTGTTATGGTAATCTCTCTTTGGGCTTTCGGATTCTTCAATGCCGAATTTTGCCACGTTTTGTGAAATCGTTACCTTTCTATATTCAGGAAATGTTTCATGCCTGGAAGGTTCTTCTTGGGGATAAAGGGATTGTCCAAGCTCCTCTTTCCCCACAAATTTTTGATGAACCTTTGTTTTTCAATCCGGCTATTGTTGATGTTCGGCACCGAACATTTCATTTTCCTGAATTTATTAACGCAGGTTTGGTTCAGGTCCGCCATTTATTGTACGAGGTGCTCTCTGCTTTTCTTCCGGTGGGGGCAGTGATTGAAATGTGTACGGACGCTGACCCGTTTGCCAATGTCCGCACGATTTTTTCACATTTTCATATGCTCAAGGATGCGTTGCCTGTGGACTGGTTGCCGGTTTTGTCCACCCAGCCGGCTCCTCTTCCGTCGTCCACACGTGTTGTGGATTTATATTTTCTGGACCACTCCGATAATCGAGTTCATTTTCAGGGTTTATCTGTGAGGCAACTGGTGGGACAAATACAATTTTCACTCGCTACTAATTTCCCTGCTCCATTCTACTGGGGAGATATTGTTCCTCCTGGAGACTGGATACGCATTCGACAAAACGCTTATTCTTCTTTTGTGGGTTTTTATGTTTGTGATGTGGATTATTTACTGTGGGTGCGGGCGATTACCACTAATGTCAAGCTGATACATATGGACAGACATCCAACAGGGTTGTGCACTTTCTGTTCCCAGGCGCGGGAAACCATAGACCATCTGTTTTTCCAATGTCCTTTTGTACAGCCCTTGTGGTCATATGTATATAAATTATTGGCGTTTTATTTTGGATGTCCCATATCTAACTGGGTATGGAGGAGATGCCTCTTAGTGGGATCTCATCCTTCGTTACCCTGGAGATGCTGGAACATATTCCGTTTGATTACTAGTTTAGCACGTCAGGTTATATGTTCTGCTCGTTCAGTTTCTTGGGCACGAAATCGCGTAATTCATTTAATTTCCATGTTTAAAGTGCGTGTACGGAGACATATTCATCTCCATCATCAGCGATCTTTGTTACATAACTCATTAAATGTATTTTATTCTGTGTATTCTTATGTTGGTAGCTTGGTAACCCAAGGTGCCCAAGGTTGTTTCTTGTGTACGTTGTTAAGATAAGTTGTTATTTCCTTATATTTTTGTTACCAATGAAAGATCCATTGGTTTCTTGTTTTGTTAATGTTCACTATAATGTTTGTTGGATTACCTGCTGTTCAAATTACCTTTTTTATTTCTTTTAACTTAATTTTATTAACTTTGTGGTAATTTTCAGCATGGTAATCTATAGAGTTATTGTTACGTGCTAATTCATTAACTTGTGTTTTATTTGTTGTATTTCTGTGTATACCCCCTCGCTGAGGTGGGATAAATAAAGAGAAAAAAAAAAAAAAGCTGGTTTTAGGCACCAGTCCGAAAGGGCGTGGGTTCGAATCCCACCGCTGCCATTCTTTCTTTATTATGCCACTTATTAGATGAACAAGAAATGTGGGTAATATATTTCCAAGGAGGATATTTTTGGTGGGCCTATTTAAACAAGCGAAGAGCGTTTCTCGCCAATTAAACACAAAACAATTACTACATACATGATGGTTTAGGTAAATGTCAGCTAATCGCAGAAAGTTGCGACACATATAATTCACAACTAATCTTTGCGTCAACACAGTTTGACAAAATATTCGTTATTTACAACACCCTACGTTTTGTTCAATTATTATTAATTAACGTGTCATTATTTATACACTGAGTATTGAGCAATGATGTTTCATTGAAAAAAGGAAAACGCGGATTTAAAAGCCGCTAGAACTGACAATGGCAAACGCCCAGATACGGAGGGAAAAAGGTACATCAAAGAAAGGAGTTGAAAGGTAAACATTGACTGTAAGAGAATTAATAGGGTGAAAAAATGCTAAATAATTAGGTAAGGGACAGAAATGCAAATGGCATGAAATCAAGAAGAAAAATCTGCTTGATGGTAAGATAAGACGAGAAAACAAATAAAGCTTGCATAAGACGAGGCTAGCAAGATCCAAGGCCCAGAAGAGAGACAAAAAGATGAAACAATGTCATGTGAAGGGGAATATAGTGAAATGTGTCTAAAATAACTGAAATAAGCCAAGCAGCTTCTGTATTAGAGGCATGGAAAACAATCCATGATATAAGGTGGAGGAAAATTGACAAAATTAGGGTCATCTGAAAAATGAATTAGCCTAAAATAGCAGTAGTTCGTAAGGGTAAAGGTTGAATTCAAATTATCAACTGTGAGTGTATTATACAAAGAACAGTCGATTGTATTGTTTTATTAAAGGCAGTAGTTTAGATGGCGCTTGCTGAATTTACTTTCTCTGGTCAGCATTTCTAAAGTAGGAACGCGTAAACATTGAACCTCGGCATTAATAATTTAAAGAAATAGGAACGTTCATCTTTATATAATGCCAGAGGTGACCTATTTTAAATAAACACACATTTCTATTCACACCTTACGCTAAGAACGTAAATACTCCTGATAGTATTTATTTTGTGAAGTATGCATTGCGGTTAACGCCAGTGATTTTGAAACTTTTTCACAAAGAATCAGCAAACAAACTATTTGTGGAATTAAAGAAAGCAAAGTCACTTCATTAAGAAATGGATTACGATAGTGAATTTGCAATCACGTCAAACGGTATATCGCTAAAAATTAAAATAGGCTGCCCGAACATTATAATTCGCGATATGCGACAGTAGATCTTGAGCACTTTGGACGTCTCTAACGAATTTATGACAAGTTACGTGTTAAACGTTGTTCTTTTAAGTACATACTATCAGAGGATTTTTCTTTAAGTCTTTATGAAACTGAGAATGGAAATATGATATAAACAAATTATCGACTTTCCTGGGAAACCATATCTCGTGCTCACACTCTCTTTAATATTCATCTGAAATACAAAGAGATGTCGGGGTGCAAATCTGCGGTATTTGCATCCTGTAGGTTCGAAAAATATTTAGTTGCAATTATGCAACAGGAATAATAGAGGATATTTTCGATTATATGAAATATTTTTGAAATTAATTCCAGATCTAAATAGGCATTTATCATCCTCAGCTTCCTTACGGACACTGAAAGTGTATTACTACATGTGTTGACTGCCTTCATATATTTCTTGAAGTTTGGGTGCAAATCCGCGGTATATGCATCCTTTAGATTGGAATTAATTTCTAAAATTAATTCCAGATACAAATTGGCTTTTATCATCCTCAACTTCCTTACGGAACTAGCACTAGAAAATCTATGGATACATTCTTGTCTACCGTCATTGTTGTAGTAAATACACTTCTCTCCGCAAATCGTTAGTTGTTACTCTATGGATAACCTTGAGATATGAAAGAGAATGAGGTTTCTCTTGGTAAATACTGGGTAATGTTTTTGGTACCTTTGTAATCCACCATTGCATTTCCTTTTAGAATGTTTGCATATCAAATAACTCTTAGGATTCAGTATGAGGCTCTGTCTGCCTTCTTCTGATTCTTCTACGCGTGAATACTCTTTCTGAGAGTAATTTTTGTGAATGTTTGATTCTTGCGAATAGTTTAAGATATTTGCAATGCCAAATTGGTCTCTTCAACATTGTGTGATGTGGTTTTAATAAAAGAGAAACGTATATATTAATATATATGAACTGTGAACACCTCATTTGTTGTTAATTGATGTTGTTTTTTTTATATCGCTCTCTCTCACATATAATTTATAATATTGCCTTCTTTAAAGAAGAATAATCTTCAGAGTACGGCTTTAAAGATTTTGTGTTAGGAGAAAACCTAAACCATTGTTTAGCGTAGCCGAGCGCGGTCATACAATTGTACTCAAAGTGTCATCTTGTCATCAGTGTTGTGTCAGAAAGGGTAGGAACCTTAATTATAAAGAAATGATTTCTCATATAAAACTGTTGCTTGGAGACAGTGGAACGTACCAAGGTGTTTTTTGAATACAATAACCAAATACCACTGTGAGACTCAGTATCAATAATATAGATTGAGGACATTTCAAAGTGGCAGTTATTTGATACAAACCACATGAAGCAAGTTGTTTGTTTCTTCGGAATCCATTCGTGGTCTCTTATCTACAGAGGATGGCAGGACTTACGCTTTATTTTAGTTGTTTTATATTTAAATATATTATTCTTAATTCGTTACTTAACTTTCGTACTTTAACTGATAGATATAATATTACTGATTTTCGTAACTCTGTATATATATAAATTTGCTTTAGATATTTATTGCGTTCGTATTTGTGTCCCCTTTTATTTAATTTCCGTCTGAGAATATTCCATAACAGATTAATGGGTATGTTTTGTTAAACATGCTTAAAATGTTTTATTGTAGAAGAATTACTTTAAACATTCTTGTAAACAAGATTTCTTTTGTAAAGAACCCCTTATTCTCATTGCCTGAGTGGGAGATCCGAAGGCTTATAATGCTAATGTGGTCTTAGGCATCGGTCCTAAAATTTGTGAGTTCGAATCTACCAGTTATTTTATTGTTAAACTATTAAAATATTAGTTGGAGATCTTTATGGAATGACGATTCATTTTAAAGATTGGTAAAGTACCGGGAGCTCACTGTATATTTTTTCACAAACACAAAACAACTTAATGAATTCTAACATTCTTCTTTTGTTACACATTAGTTTTGAAATTAATTTTTCTTGTAGTGTTGTTTTATGATATGAATACTTATTTTGATAGATTTACATGTTA
Organism: Tachypleus tridentatus; assembly: GCF_004210375.1. Taxonomy (NCBI): domain Eukaryota; kingdom Metazoa; phylum Arthropoda; class Merostomata; order Xiphosura; family Limulidae; genus Tachypleus; species Tachypleus tridentatus. The sequence continues at coordinate 70,735,898 of NC_134828.1, read as the reverse complement.
TAGACTAACATACTTTCTCTCTGTACTCGGGTTTTTCAATTCGACGTGTTCCTTGTTACTTCTTGTTTTTCACTTTAACATTTTACATCCGAGTCATTTTTAGCTTTTCTTCTATTCAGTGTTTTTCTTTCTTCTTCCAACTTCCCTATCTCTGCGTTGTTGTTTCTGTAACAGTGTTGTTTTCTATTTCCATCATCACGGTAATCAATCATCTGAAACGTATATCTTTGATTTTCTCTTTGTTTTGGATTGGAAACGAAACAGCAAACATGCAATTGTAATCACAGAACGTGTAGATGGCAAGAAAGCACTTAGAACGAGTTTTTTGACCTTTCACATAAGGAATATCTCCATGAACTATACATGAACATTATTTATTCAATACAATTATTGTTTATATTGATTATTATATAGTTGTTGTGGTTTTTATCATAAACTTCTATTTACTCTGCTTTAACATAAAGTTTATAGGCATATTTATTGTATAGGTAGCCCTTTGTTTATCGTTACGCTCAGCAACAAACAAACAAAGCGACTCTTGGTCTTCAGAAGTTGATGTTAGTTCACGCTATGGTAATCAGATGCTATTTGATTAGACGAAAAGTTATTGTTTCAGATTTCAATAACATTTAGGCAAGTGATTATTCTTAACCTCATTCAGGTGGCTGAATGGAATGCTCATTGAAATGAAAGTATCGAAGAAGGTGCTTTTAATGGTGAGAAAAATGTGTTCGATTTTTTTCTTACTTTAATAATGTCCCGAATCTGTCAAATACGGATGGAAATTTATCATACGATTCAGACAATGAACGAACAGATATGTGAACAGTCGTAGTTCTTTATATAATTATTCAACAGGATAAGTATTCTTAGGGTAAAACAAGTTTGGGAGCAATTAAATACAAAAACAACTAAAACAAGAATAAAACAAGTATTATTTGTTTATCACTTCAGTGAAGTTTAGTTACAAGTTTCAGTTGAAAATTCCGCGAAATTAGTTAGATAAGTAAGATGTGACGATTTTGGAAAAACTAATGAAAGTTACGTTCGCAAAATATGAATCAGGGTAATGCTTGATTCAGTGGGACATTTTCTTTGTATTTAATGATAACCATATTCCACACATGAATGGACAATGAATTTTGCAGCGTCCGAACGAACTTATGGTTTGTATTCATAAAATAACATAATGTTGTGTATAACAGTTAGAGAAGTACACAGAATAATCTGTGAGAAGTCTCGATACTGGAGAAACTACTTTCGATACACTCCCGTCTTCTCTTTGTTATTTTCGTATTCGGTATTCAGTCGTGATTTATGAGAACTTTTATATTCCTATAGTTACAAACCCAGATGAAACACGTAACGTAGTGGTATCGTCATATATACTATTTTTATCATGTCTTCCCAGTTAAGAAATATCTGATATTCAGAATTTAAGAACTCACATGGGAGTCCAAATATTGGGTAATGTAAGATATTTTAGAAAATATTTTGGAAAGCATACAAGACAACCCCAACGTCCACGGAAACATAAAACTAGTAGCAAAAATTGATTGTTGCTAATAAACATCACAAAGAGATAGAATACTAATGGTCATATCTATCAGTATTTTTTAGATAACTCTTCAATAATATTTGGTATATTTGATTCCATAACTACATGATCTGTATTATCTGAAGTATAAATTATTTGAATTTATAAACTTTGGGGAAGTTTTACATATTTATCAATATTGTTTGTATGGTACTTTACATATAAATTAAATGTTGTATATTAAAGGTAAAAACCTATGGTTTTGTAACTCAATTTTCCGATTTTCTTAAAGCGTATTTCCGAGTGTTTGTGTGTTTCTGTTATAGCAAAGCCACATCGGACTATCTGCTGTGTTGAAAATCTGAGAACAAGAGCTCACATAGCCCATTGTGTATCTTTGTGCTCAACTTAAAACAAAAGAACAATCCACACACTACTACGTAATTTAGAATCAGGTGGTTAGGGGGCTCGACTTATAATATGAGGGTCGCGGGATCGGATTCCCGTCACTCTAAGCATACTCGTCATTTCAGTTGTGGGGACGTTAAAAGTAATGGTCAATTCAACTATTCGTTAGTAAAAGAGTAGTCTAAGAGTTCAGCTTTGCGCGAAATACAAAACAAGAAACTTCTTGGACTACTCTTTGCCAATGAATAGTAAGAATGATCGTGATATTTTTATGCTCCTAAGTTTGTAACGATAAGGTCAGAATTTGAACCTGCGATCTGCAGGACGCAAGATGAATGTTCTGACTTCTAACATATTCCAAGCCTCTAAAAAGCTAATATTTCATATCCAATTCAACTATAGAGCATGCATTTTGCGTTGTAAAGGTGTCTTTTAGTCTATTGTGAAAATGTAAAAAGAAAATTTGAAAATTTTCCATGTTACGTATTTTTCAGAAGAGCAACTTCATTAATGATTCATGGAATGAAAAAGTTCCCTATTCTTCCATAAAAAACAAATTGAAAAAAAATTGTGATCCACTCTTTTTAAACATTGACGTTATTTTTAATAACATTTTTTTCTTTACACTATTTCACTCTGCCGTATTGTGTTAAAGAGGCACATGTACTTTTGTGTTTCATTAAACGTATACCGAAATCGACCCGCACGTCATTAAAACTAAATAATATTTCTAGTAACACGAGATTGTGATCGTTTAGACTTATTAATCATTATAGACCATAACACTTCAAATTGTCGTGATTGAATTTCTACTTCTTTGCGCACAAACTACTTATAGTAAACTATGTATCACTATAGTAAAGATTATGTAACGAGATAATGTGACAAAACACGTTACTGCTCAACTTATCGTTGAGTTCAACATTATGACATATGTATTTTCACTTTGTTCAGTAAGTCACCTGGGTGATGAAAGTATTTTTATAAATTACATAGAATAGGCTTCATTACCATAGTAACTCATGTTGTGTTTCTTCCTAGAATTTCTAACATATATTACTGTAATTTTTACATGTTATTCATCGGTATAAGCACACAGAAAGTAAACAATCTAACACAATTATTTTCTGTTATAAATGTCTAATAAGACTGTGATAGTTTTATTAAAATTGAAATAAGTTGTCTTGTACACTCTAAGAGCTCAGGATTAAATCTTTATGATTATGACGTTAGTAATCGAGTTTCGATACTCTTGGTGGGAATAGCATGAATACCCCCTTCCGTAGCTTTGTGTTTAGCAATAAATAAAATGTCATATAGTGTATTATAAAGTTTTAACCCTTGTAAACAAAAGTTATCTGACCGGAAAAATGTAAAAGTTACAAAATATTTACACAGGCTTCTATTATATTGTTAGATTAGTAGACAAGACCACAGTGTATCAAAGCATCTGCCAATGTACTGAGATTATTGCCCGTCAGAAAAGGTAAACAACACTTAAACCTTATATGCTTTTAATTCCCGATATGACATTGCATATTTAATCCGACCGATTTTATGATATGAAGAAAAGAACAGCTTCAATCGTAGAGTTCTTATCAGTTAATATAATCTCAAAATTATATTTTAAAACAAGACTGAAACAAAGTAGTTTTAACGTAAAACCTGGTGAATTTATAAATACATCACCTTAACACTCGTTTGTTTGTAACAAAGAACAAAGCTACAAGAAGAGTATTTGTGCAATGCTTACCGCGTGTATAAAAACCTGCTTTCCTGTATTATCGGTCCGCAAACTTACCGTTGTGTCACAAGTGTGCACAATACATACTTATATTTTTTCTCCACTTCTAACCGTGAAAATAAACTACCAACAGTCAAGCGAACTACAGTTAAAGAGAAAATTAGTCAAAATATATTTCGGTTTGTTTTTGAATTTCGCACAAAGATACTCGAGGGTGTTTTGTGCTAGCCGTCCGTAATTTAGCAGTGTAAGACTAAAGGGTACCCTTTTACAAACGAATAGTGGGATTCACCGTCACATTATAACGCCCCCACGGCTGAAATGGCGAACATGTTTGGCTCGACGGGGATGCGAACCCGCGACCCTCAGATTACGAGTCGCATGCCTTAACACGCTTGGCCATGCCATATTTAGGATATTCTGCAATATTCATGAAGTAAATAATTCTTATTTTGTAAACATCTACGTTTTATCAAAATCAACTATAATTTACATTTTAAGAAGTTGTGAGGTTTCTTTCAAACTCTAAAGTGAAGTAAATCGAGCACATTGGAGATTTAGTCTTTATTTGATATTTAATAATGGAAGTAATTTTCAGTCAGTAATTGTCTTACATGTTATCGATTTATGATACATTTTAAATTAGTAAGCGATTAAAAACTATCACAACTAATACTGTAGTGATCGGAACTTTAAATGTTGGATAAGAATTTTGAAAGACATAGTGAATACAGGTTGGTCTTGAGAAATATTAAATAACGAACCTGTACTTGCTTATAAGTATAGAGAGTAGGTGTTGTTGTGAAAATGGAAAACTGAATGATGTCAAATAAGAAAAAAATTTCGCTGAGATAAATGCTCCCATTGTCCATAATACCCTTTCCAAGCGACACAGCGGTATGTCTGCTGACTTATACTGCTAGAAACCGGGTTTAGATACTCGTGGTGGGAACTTGCTCATAATGAAAAAGTCAAGTACGGATTTAGATATAAAATAAGTTATCAGTCTCCATACCTGTCTGTCTTTTGTTCTTCCTTTCAATTTTACAAAAATGTCATTCTTTTCACACACGTATATGTATTTGTTTGTTTGTTTTGTTTTAAATTAAGCACAAAGCTATACAATGGGTTCTCTGTGCTTTGCCCACCATGAATGTCGAAATCCCGTTAGTGTTGTAAGTTTGCAGATATATCGCTGTGCTATTGGAGGGTTAAGTTAATTTGAATTTCACGCAAAGCTACTCGAGGGCTATGTGCGATAGCCGTCCCTAATTTAGCAGTGTAAGACTAGAGGAAGGGCATCTACTCATCACCACCCACCGCCAACTCTTGGGCTACTCTTCTACCAACGAATAGTGGGATTGATCGTAACGTTATAATGCCCCCACACCTGAAGGGGCGAGAATGTTTGGTGCGACCGGGATTCGAAACCGTGACCCTCGGATTACGAGTCGAACGCCTTAACACGCTGGGCCATGCCGTGCCCGGGAGTGGAGGGACGCACATGTATATATATCCAGCAAAAATAGTAAAATCGAGAAGACACAGAGGGTTGGTCAAGTTGTTTCAGAAACCGAATGATTAAGAGAACAAGAGACATCCGCAGAAGTAAAGAATGTTAAAGCAAGATTGTAAAGTGATTATACGTTGAATGCAGCAATTAATTATGTGAAAATGTTTTTTTTTATATATGAACAAAGTACATAGCTACATTATTACGTCTTTATTTTCATTATTATTATTTTTGCGCAAAGCTGTACAACGGAAGTAGTAAAAGTATCAAACGTGTGCCCAAAGAAATCACCGCCAGATATCTCTGAAGATAGGAGATCAAAGGAAGTCGGAAGTGAGCGGTAATTGGAAAGAGTACTTTCAGAAAACGGATAGTTAATACGAGTAATATCAGAGTCGTATATAGCGAGAGTGTCGCCAGAGGGCTTGATAGACTAATGAAGCCCGGGAAACTGTAATCGACAAGCATGGGTGTTTCCCACCATGCAAAGATTTCAATCACGAACTTTGTTATATTAGCTCTGCAATATTGTTATTACGATCAACTTTCTCAATTATAATTTCATTTCAGGATCCATTCAGTGTATAATAAAAAATACATTTGAATAATACATTAAAGTAATATTTTATTGTTGCATTGAGTTTGAATATTTGTACAATGTACTTCATGGTGTACTCATATGATAAACCATATTGTTTGTTTGTTTAGAATTTCGCAGAAAGCTGCATGAGTGCTATCTACGCTAGCCGTCCATAATTTAACAATCCAACTCTCTTGCTACTCTTACTAATAGTGTGATTGAGTATTACATTATAACGCCCGACGGCTGAAAGTGGAGCATGTTTAGTGTGACAGGGATATGAACTCGCGACCCTCAAATTACGAGTCGAGCGCCCTAACAGCCTGGCTATTACACTGTATTAGTTTAACATATAAATGTATTAATAAAATATTAAAACTATGTATAAGTACATGAGATGCACTACAATAACTAAAAGTGATACTGCATATCTAAATATAGTGTATCAAAACAAAAGTGTATTTACACAGGTAGCATGCTTGTGCGGGTGTTATAACGTGACGGTCAATCCCACTATTCGTTGGTAAAAGAGAATCCAAATAGTTGGCGGTGGTGGCGATACTAGGTGCGTTCCCACTAGTTTTACAGTGCCAAATTTGGGGTGACTAGCGAAGATAACCCTCGTGTAGCTTTGCGCGAAATTAATAGAAAAAAACAGCAAAAAAACTAAAGAATAAAGAACTTCATGTCGTGATAAGTTACTAAAAATGAGCCCCACTGGACACAACACGTCTCTATGTGGTAGTTAATTCTATTCTTCGTTTCATACAAGGTAATTTATGTGCATATCCCACTGGCTCTTATGGCATATCTCTTGCAGCTATTTTACGTGCAAATTTTGTCCACTCCTTTGAACTGAAATATTTATGTTCGTGTAGTAACCAGCCATGATTTTTTACCAAGAGGAACAACTTTACCACTGACAACCAGCTGTTTCCGATCATTCAAAGAACATTTCTTACCTCTCTTTTTTATCGTTTTATCGTTGTAACCAAAATAATAATTTTTTACTGACATTTTCAGATATTTTGTCGGGCCCGAAATGTTCAAGCGTGTTAAAGCGTGCGACACGTAATTTGATGGTAGCAGGTTTGCATCCGCGTCGCGCCAAACATGCTTGTCCTTTCAACAGTGGCGGTGTTATAATGTGACGGTCAATCCCCCAATTTGTTGGTAAAAGAGTAGCCGAACAGCTAGCGGTTGGTGGAGATGACTAGCTTCCTTCCCTCTAGTCTTGTATGTAATGCTCAGTGTGACCTATTCAATATTTTATGTAAAGCTCTTTCTTAATATTTTGATGGATAAACAAGCTGTTAATATTTTTACGAGTGTGAAACGTAGTTGTTTATGTGTTCTACGATATTTTCAATAGTTTTTGCAGCTTTTTAATTTGCACATCCCACTAACACATCAAATAAACATGAGTTAAGGGTAATGGTAAAAGTACCCTTCTTTCTGAATGAATAAGTTTCAATTTTGATTACTTCATGTTTTCTCGGTGGTGAACTCTTTCAATAATGACTTATGTAGTTTTCAGTTTCGTTTTCGTTCATTTGTTAAGAGTATACTACCTTTGAATTTATTTAAAACACTTTCAGAGAAACATAAAATAAATTCATTTTTTTTTTTGCTTCTGCGATAATGTTTTGAAACTGTTTGCGCGCTGCTTAAGGTACAGCACGTAGCAGCTCCTACTTAAATACAACATTTATTTTTTTCTCACTAATATTGACTGGTGTAACCTAAACAGGTTTGAACTGGTTCTAAAGCTTAGTAACAGAAGACATCAACTCAATTCAAACTGTTGCAGATACGTTTACTAAGAATGTAGGTTTAATCTTTACTTTTCATACAGATTGCCGTGATGTCACATGATGTTTCTGATAACACTACAGAAATACAGCAGAGATGATGAAGGAAAAGAGTTATCTATTTTCACTGCTTAACGGCGATTCTTGTTCAAAAAATAACTATTCAAATGATTTCAACAACAACAACTTCCATCTTCTGTTGAGGCTTGAGTCAAGTTAATCAATGAATCAGTAAAACATCAGCTACACAAGGGCGATCTGCGCTAGCCGTTTCTAATTAGCAGTGTAAGACTAGAGGGAAGGCAGCTGGTCATCACCACTCACCGCCAACTCTTGGACTAATCGTTTACCAACCAATAGTGGGATTATAGTCACATTGTAACACCCCCACAGCTGAATGAGCGAGCACGTTTGGTGTGACGGGGATTCGAACCGTGATCCTGAGATTACGAGTCGAACGCCTTAACCCACCTGGCCATGCCGAGGCTCTCTGCTACGTACTCTACCATTCTATCATCGGGAACTTCTCCTTTTCTGGAAGCGTGGGTTCTGGAGATTTTGTGGTTTTAAATAAATGAGTAAGTAACCGAAGAGATTTTCTTTGTCACATCTTAATCAGCTTCTTTAAAATATTTGACAGAAATCGAAACCGTTTGTCATGTTAAACTGTGATTTTCTTGACATTTTAAAAGCACTAACATAGCGAAAACTAAGAGTTAAATATATTGTGTAAAAGATCAATTGAAATTGCGACTCACACGTGTAAATAGTTGTGACACACGTCAGATCGTCGATGTTAAAACGTTTATAAGAGTGTAAACATTTATAAAAATGTTCAGGAAGTTTTTCCACAATTTGAATGTTAGAACTAGTTTGCATTTAATATGGTATGCAGTAACTGAATTCACCTTAAAAGTTACACAGTATTTTTCAAGAATAGAGCTTATATCATCGCGATGATGGGTTAAAACGTTACTTACAAACTTAGTTTCACCGCTTCCTTGTTGGGTTGGTCATTAAACGTGCAGAACGATGACGTAGTGACTACTGATCTCCTTATTGTTTTGGTGAAACACAAAATTATAAAGAAAAACTAATATTTTAACTCAAATATCTAAGGTGTAAAATGATTGATGTCAATAAAAATGACCTTTAGTGATTGAAAGTATTCAAAATAGCAACCAAGTTAGTGTGTTTCATTCTTAAGGTTTTTTTAAAAAAAATTTGACCGAGTTTCAATATTCTAGGACTGTGTTGTTAGGTTGATACGTTTGTTGTACGTGTTGGGTAATTGGAAGGTACAACAACTAGATGTTACGTTCAAAAAAGCGATCTGAGACGAATATATATGAGAACAAGTAGTGTCTCAAGTGGCCAAAACAACCTGTGGGATAAAATGTGCTACTAACAGGAGTGACAGTTTAGCGATTTGACAATTTCTATTCTTCGGACTGTAGTAGTTCAAATTCTCATATATTCTCATTGGTTGTGCTTTACTTCACATATCTTGTATCAAGATATTCTATTAACAAATACATGAGTCATAAAGTCAACAATTATGATTGGATCGTTTCCTCTTTTTTTTTTATTCCCACCGAAATTACGGAACTTGTATTTGATAGATATTATTTCTGTTTAACTTTAAGTTTTTTTTTTCTCTAAACTGGTATACAAATAAATCTTTTAAACTCACAACCAGGAATCTAATTTAGTGTAAATATAGATCACATGTTCTATGCTATTCAACACAAACCTTTCAAATGTGACACAACACAACCTTTCAAACAAAAGTTTTTGTGCAAATGTACGTGAAAGTCCACTTGAAATATCAGTCCGAATGTTTTATGTACGACTGATGTAGAGTAGTGAAACTATAGAGTAAAATAACTTGTAGATACATGTATATAAGTATTTGTTAGGCCAAGCAAACTGGATTACCAATTTCTATTTCAAGTTTCCAAAGGATTCTTATGATGGATGATTTTTTTCATTAGAATGTAGAGGGCGGTATACATTTCGACACACAGTTACACAACCCCTTTCAAACATGTGGTCAGCTTCCGGTCAGTTACCTCTTTCTTTGTGAACCTGACGATGACCGAAGAAGGTCGAAACGTTGTTCGCTCTTCTATGTAAAATATTTTCTCAACCCAAACGAGCCGTTTTTTACATATAAATTTCTCAACAAGTGGGTTTCTCGACATCACTGAACGTGTAGATTATTGATGGTCCCTGATGAAGATGTAGCAGCAAAATATTGAGCCAATAAATATTTCATGTTTCTTTGTTTTGTAGTCAAGCGCAAAGCTACACAAACGGCTGTCTGTGCTCTTCCAACCACGGTTATCAAAACCAACTTCCTAGCAGAGTAACGCTTCAGACATACCGCTGTACCTCTGTGGTATCTATTTTATGTACAATTACAACAAGCATTTAACACTGTATGGAGAACAAATAAAAAAACTACCAACCTTATTTTCAGTGTGTTTTAAACTAATTATTGTAGATAATGTTAAACACAAACGTGTTGCAGCGATGGACATATTGACTGACGAAAAAGGAGTTGATTTGATAAATACTATACTAATACGGATGTATATATATATAAGATTTGTTAAACAAAACTTTCCCTTTGTGAAACCATGCTGGGTTTTTGGTACTTTATCAAACTGCTTTAAATGACTATGCAATACATCTTTAATCACACTCCTCAAAAAATTTTCCATGGTTAGTGGGCACCAAAACATTTTTTTCTTTATTATGGATCCCTATAATCAAATTAAAAATATATAATAAAAGTGAAAAAGCAGACCATTGGTAAACAACCATGTTTTTGAAGATTCTGAACAACAATCTTCAACTTTTTCAACACCTGTACTTCATTTTCTAATATCTATTTTCTTTATCAGACAAATCTTTTAGGCAAATGTCTCCCTTTTTTATACTAAAGGGACTAGAGAGACTTGCTGGCTCTCCTAAGTTAGTCAAAAAGCTTTGTGGTGACATATTGGTGGAAACATCCACTTCCAAACGCAGTGAACTCCTCTTGCAATCAAAGGCTATTGAGGATAGATCTATTGAGGTTACTCCCCCATGCTACTTTGAATTCATCATGATGAATTATTGTTAAGAGGGATTTGAAGAACATCCTCGAGTCAGAGATCCTCTCTGGTTCCTCTACCCAAGGAATTTCTGCAGTGAGGTGTATCTCAACTCGTAAAGATGGAATTATGATGCTGACCAATGTCCTAATTTTGACGTTTACATCACCATGTCCACCTGCCACCATCAAGTTAGGTTATCTTAATTGAAAGGTATGGCCATATATTCTGAACCCTCTTCCTAGAGTGTATGCTCTCATATCATAACCTTTCTCTCTTTAGTACTGGTTCTTGTACATATTTTCATGCACCTAGACATTCTCAAACTACGTGAAAAGTCTTCTGACCACCATGATTGAGAAAGTTGATGAATCAACATCAACACCCATCTCTGTCCCTACCATTCATTCCAGTAGACCTCCAGATCTCCTTCCTTTGGTTCCAGGTATGGGAATTTCTTTGAGTCCATCTTCTTCTCTGATCCCCGAGATACAGAATGGTCATTTGTTCATGCCTTCAGTCACTGGTCTTTTCTTCCATCAACAGAGACCTGCCCAATTGACTCAGGGCAGGATCCATGGAGACTCTCTACACAATTTGCCTACACTTTAGTAAAAATGGCCACTTTGATACAGTGAAACTGGCAAGGTTTATGTTCTAATCTCGATGACATAAAAGCATTGATTGATTCTTACCATCCTGTGTGTCTTTCCCTACAGGAAACATTTCTGAAGCCTACTAATACAGTCACCTTTCAGCAGCTTTCTTCGTATAGAAATGACAGGTAGTGTGATAGACCAGTGCATGGAGTGGTGGCACTGCTGGTCAAAAAGCATATGTCCAACCTGTCCTTACCACTCGACAAACCCTTGGATGTCGTGGCCGTCTGTGTTTCCTTGGATTGTACCATCACTGTTTGTTCTTTCCATCTCTCACCCGGAAGGACCTATGACCAATTAGACCTTGATGTTTTCCTTGAACAGTTGCTGTCTCAGTTTTTAATCCTGAGGGACTTTAATGGACATAATTCTTTCTGGGGAGGTGCTAATACTGATGGGAAGGGTCACTTCGTAGAGTGTATGCTCTTCATATCATAACCTTTCTCTCTTTAGTACTGGTTCTTGTACTTATTTTCATGCACCTAGTCAGTCTTTTATTGCTATTGATATCTCAGTCTGCTCCCCTTCACCGTTCTCCCATTTTTCATGGAGGGTTGACAGTAACCCACGGAGCAGTGATAATTTTCCTATTATTTTGAGAGAGACTGGCTGTAGTCGTTGCCACCCAACCCATGTGCCTTGATGGAAACTGGATCAAGCCAACTGGTCCTCTTTTACTGCTCTCGTGGAACGTGTTCTTGTTGTCATCTGTAAGCTATCGATAGACAACTGCATGGCAGTAGTGGCTGACAGTATTTTCTAGCGGCTACTTAATGTATTCCTAAAAAACTTGACATGTTTTACACAGTATCCTTGTCCGTGGTGTAATTCTGCCTGCCAAATGGCACGAAAGGCTTAAAAATAGGCCTGGGATGCCTTTTATAGGTAACTCACACTTTTGATCCTAATTGCTTTTTAGCCTGTACACATGCTCTCCAGGTAAGATGTCAAAGCTAGAAGGAATCTTTGAATTAAACTCACAAACAGCATTTCTTCTACCACCAGTTCCAAAGTTATATGGAGCAAGATTTGGAAGGTGAGTGGACAGCATAATTTTGTACCTCTCTTGATCTCACTTTCTGATGGCCAGGAACTTGCTGATGCCCAGAGCATTGCTGATACTCTAGGCAAAAGCTTTTGTCAGGTATCTAGTACTTCTGTTTCATCTTCCACCTTCTAAGTCATCAAGACTCAGGCAGAGCGGTCGCCTTTTTCCTTTTGAACTGATAATCTCTATGACTGTTATTGCCCTTTTACACTGGTGAAACTCATGGTGACTCTTCATTGGTCTGTCAGTACAATAGTTGGACATGATGATATGCACTGTGAGATGCTGCCCCATTTCTCTCCTGCTTCGTTTGCTATTCTTCTGGTTGTTTTGAGCTGATCTGACAAGATAATGTTTTTTCCTGATGCATGGTGCCAGGATTTTGTCCCACCTTTCTCTATGTCTGAGAAGGATTCCAAGATTTCTTCAAATTACCCTCCAATTGCTTTGATGAGCTGTCTCTGTAAGACCTTAGAGAGCATGGTTGATGCTCATTTTGTCTGGTTCCTCAGATCAAATAATCTCCTCTTGCCCATCCAGTGTGGGTTTTGATGACAGTGCTCCACCACAGACCACCTAATTTCACTTTAAATGTTGATCAGAGAAACATTTTTGAATTTACAACATCTTCTGTCAGTATTCTTTGACCTTGAAAAGGTTTAAGATACTATGCGGAGGTATGGAATTTTGTGAGACTTCCACTCTTATGGGTTGCATGGTCATTTTCCCATTCTTATTAAAAAAAATTTAATGGGAGGGATTCCAAGTTTGTGTGGGTTTGATACTTTCTCTTTCTTTCTTACAGGAGCTAGAAGCCCTTCAGGGTTGTGTCTTGCGTGCCACACTTTTCATTATAAAGATTAAACCCATTACTGGACAACTCCCTCTTACTAGTGTAAAGAGGCTCTCTGTTGACAACTTCCACATCTCATGTCAGTCATCGAACATAAAATTTATTGAGCAGCAGCTACAGACTGCTCTCAATCATTTACTGAAGTGGACCACAGTTTGTGTTCACTGCCAAACTGTATGCCATTTCTCTTGCCCTGGATCACATAGAAGCGAAGCAGTACTTGAATTGTACTATTTATACCAACTCACTTAGTTCTCTACTGGCCTTGGAATTGCGTTGTGTTAGTTCTTACCCTGTTATTGCCGATATTCGAAATCAAGTGGCCTATTTCTCTTTAACATCTACTTTTATTTAGTTCTTCTGGATACCAGGCTACGTTGGTATTTGCAGAAAAGAGCTCGTTGAGACCACAGCTAAGTCTGTCTGCTCTGGTGCTGTCATTGCTGTGCCTGTTCCACACATGGAGTATGGTTCTGTATTCAAGACTTGGCTCCATGCCAGTTGGCAGTTGACTTAGAGTGAGCAACATGAAAACAAGCCTTTCCAAATAAAACCCTCTATTGAAGTAATTTTCCTGACATAATTATGCTCTCACTTTGAAACAAACAAATCGTAAAACATGGTACCTGTGTCATCACAAAAGGCCAGAGCTATTATGATACCAGATCAGGAAGCAGTTGTTACTGTAACAACTGGAATTTTGAGAGTTTATTAGGCAAAGTTTAGATATTATGACTTTGAATATAATGTATTTTTTAATTTGGCTCCCCATAAAGTGTCCTGTTTTGTTTTTTATGATAGCTTACATGATAGCATAGATGTTAGTAATTATCTTTTTTTGCCTATTAAGTGATTTTTATATTTTGCAATATTTGAAAGCCCAGCATGTGCAGGTGATTAGCGAACTTGTAATCTGAGGGTTGTGGGTTTGAATCTCCATTACATCAAACATTTTCACCATTTCAGCCATGGGGGTGTTATAAAGTAACAGTCACATCCACTATTTGTTGGTTAAAGAGTAGCCCAGTTACACTGCTAAGTTACGGAAAGATAGGTCAGATAGCCCTCTTATAACTTTTCATAAAGTTAAAATAAACAGTGTTTGAATACATATTTTAGGCGGTATGATGATTTCAATAGGCAAGTAGCCAGACTTCAACTAATTTTTTTTAACTTTAAGATATTTTATTTTTATTTTTGTTACACTGATTTATATTTCTTTTGATAGGTAATATGTTGATGAATATAAACATTGCTAATTATATAAAGCTTGTTTAGAAGATCATAATGTGTAAGAGATTAAAAGAACCAGTTAATTTATGGAATGTTAACTGTGTATTTAGCATGTGAGTTAGTAGTGCATTTTGGTACTGTAGATGATACGCCACAGCAAGTTGCAACTGGAAGTTCTTCGGCTTTATAAAGAATTTATGAAATCCGTTGAGGATAAACCAGGAGCAGTGTCACAAGTACACTATCAGTTGAAGAAGAATGCGGCCTTACCTAAAACTGATGTTTTGCTTATAGATCATTTGTTGAGAAAAGGATGTAGGCAGTTAACTTTAGTGAAAGGGCAGTTTGTTACAAGATTAGGAATGTTTCAAAGAGACAAATGACACTGTTGAGTTGAAAAAAATGAAAAATAATAGAATTGTTTCTTTCTGTGAAGACTTTATTCTGACAAAGCAATTATAGCAGTATTTTATCAAATTTCACCAATACATCTGTGCAGACTGTTAACAAAACTGCTATACATTAAACGTTTGCAGTGGAAATATGGAACTGTAAAGTTTTATTGTACAACACTATATCTATGTAACATTTACACAGAAATAGCTAACTGCCCATTGTATGTACATTAATCATCATTAATGTATCTTCTGGAAGGTAAATCTGAATAAATGTTTGTGATTGGAATTTTGACTTTTGTATTTATATGTTACTTTCAAATCTTGATAAACCCTTATATGATGAACCATGTGAAGAAACTGGTTCTCAAATAATCCTACATGGTCAAATGTCTGGCTCTGCAATTTATTAATTATGATGGCAAAGCCAATGAATTTTGTGGTGAAGGGGAAATGCAAAAAAAAAGTACAACTTTTTGTGAAATGTTTGACTAAATTTTAAAAAAATATCTAAAGTGACAAACATCAATAGCAATGAATTGTACTACCGTGTATTTGGCTGAAAAGATAGTTAAGGTTTTGACCCATACAATCACTTGTGTTCATTGTGTTATTTGTTATCTCTGATTCAATTTATAATTGTATTTGTATTGTTACTGTTATAAGTTATTATGTTGTATGTTACGTATTATTGTTTCAAATAGATGGAAATTTGAAGTTAGAAGTAAATGTAATGTTAATAAGTATTAAATTATATTATTTGTCAAAAAGACTGATACGCACAATTTTATTTCTTTACACAAATATATTTTAATATACAAGCAACAATACGGTTTATAATAATGGTTATTACTGATAATTATTACCAATGATGGTTTATATACAAGTTTTACATACATAAAAACAATACTGATTCTTATATTCAGTCTAGAACTTAATGTTATATCAACTATCCAGGTCCATAAGGTGAAAATTACTTATTTGCTGATACACAGGTATACTTCACTTGACGGAAGTGCAATCTAACTCTATTGTTGTTTGCCCTTGCATCCTTACAAGCTGATTTTTTTTCTGGTGAAAATATTTAAGTCCTTGTAGATGTAATAATGTCTGAGGTGATTCACTGAAATTGAACAGTTTGTAATGTTTGAAATCTATAAATGACTCTGGCGAAATTATGTAGTTTTTCAATTAATAAGTGTTAGGAACAATTAAAGCTTCCTAGGCCTATAACACACTGACTGTAGCTGACTAGTAGTAATCTTAATAATAAACTAAACTAAACTAAACTAACGTGGCAGGGGTTCAGTTTAGAGAGAGAGTAATCAGAAGAGTCGCTCTCTCGCAACTGGGTCGTGTTCAGGAACTTTATAGTTCCTCTCGTCCCCCGTGGATTGTTATAGGAATAAGTGGTGGTTTTTTTTACTATTATTTGGTAATAAATTAATTATCGTTATTATTCCTGACTTTTGGGTGATGAATGTCCCACTAAATGGTCTTTAGGTGGAGGCAAAGGTAGCAGTGGAAAGAAGGAAAGGTCGGGACCTGTCTCAGAAAGAAAAAGTTGGTAGATGTGAACATGAATGTAATTCATTCAAGTTCAGATCAAATCAAACGGCCCGATTCTGGGTCTGGCAAAAGGTTGCCTGTGGCTGGGATCTAGAATCCAATGCCTGAAGATTTTGATGTGGGGAAACGGGAGTACCCCGAGAAAATCCACTTTCACAGGACAGGCGCCGAAAGTTTTGCCTGTCGTGTGCCCTGTACCTGAAAAAAAAGGATTCATGTTAATAACATAGTTTTATGTATTTAGACTCTTTGTTGAGTGGATTGTGATTCTTGAAATATGTTGTATGGTGATATGTATTTTGTTGGTGCACTTGATAATTTGTGTAGTGATGCCGTTAGTTTGTTTCTGTTTTCTGCTTTTCGATAATATTTTGTAGAAAGTTCTGTTATTCTATCTCTTATAGTTGGTAAATTACTAATTTGGTGTAGATAATTTGTTGGTGTGAAAGATGGTAAACTGAATGCGGATTTTAATATTTTGTTTTGTTGCACTTGGATTTTCTGGAGTGTGTTGTTTGACATGTTGTATGTTACTTGACATCCGTACTCTATTAGTGGACGGATGTAAGCCTTGTATATTTGGATAATGGTGTTCGGTGCGCATTTTGATTGTTTACCAGTTATAGTCATTAGATATGAAATCCGTTTTCTAATTGATGAGTGTATATTGTTTATGTGTTTTTTCCATGTTAGTTTTGTGTCGAAAGTGACGCCAAGGAATGTGATGTTTTTGCTCATGTTAATGGTTGTGTTTCCAAGTGATAGATTTATTTTTTCTAGATTTTTTCTTTGCTTCTTTAGTTTTCTATAGAAGGTGATTGCTTGTGTTTTGTCGGATTTAACACGACCCTCCACTTGTTGCTCCATGTTGAGACGTTGTTTAGTGATTCTTGTACGCGAGACATGGCCATTACTGGGTTTCTGGAGGTGCTCCAGATTGCGATGTCATCTGCGTATTGTGAATTGTGTGTGTATGTTAGATTTGGAAAAGGTATGTCACTGACGAAAATTATGTAAAGAAGTGGAGAGAGGACTGATCCTTGGGGCACTCCTGCCGTTATATTAAATAATTTGGATATGGTTTTATTGACTTTTACTTGTGCTGTTCTATTGGTTAAAATTTGAAATCCATTTGACTATCGTAGGATTTATTTGTAGGTGGTTTAGTTTGTATATGATGGCATTGTGCCAAACGCTGTCGAATGCTTTTTTGACATCTAGGAATACCCCGATGGTTACTTGATTGTTGTTGTAAGCTTTGTATATTGATTCGGTGAGTCGTGTGAGGTGATCTGTTGTTTGTCTATTTTTTCTGGAGGCATTTTGAGATTCTGGAAGGATGTTGTTTGATTCGCAAAAATGGAGGAGACGGTTGAAGATAATTCTCTCCATCAGTTTGCCAAGGCAGCTTAACAGACTGATGGGGCGGAAATTATCTGGATTTGTTCTGTTGGTTTGTTTCTTGGGGATCGTTGTTATGATGGCTTTTTTCCACGTGTCAGGGTAATATCCTGTCGCTAATGAAATGTTCATGATGTTTGTGAGATGTTGTAGTAAGAGAGTGGAACTATTTTTGAGAATAATATTTGGTATTTGGTCATGTCCGGGGAAGTGTTCTTCAAGTTCTTGATATTAATCTTTAGTTCGGTTATGGTTATTTTCTATTGATTGAACATGAGTATGCTTCTAGTGTCTCGCCAGGAAATTCTGGTGAGAATGAAGCTTGGTTTGCATTTATGTACTTGTTGACATGATGTTGGTGTTGTGTGTCAAAATCTACTGAGTTTAAATCGCTAAAGGAGGATTTGTAATAGTCAGCTAATAAGTCAGCTTTCTCTACGTCCGTCCTTGCGATTTTATTGTTGTGTGTAATATGTTGTAACATGTGATTTGTGTTTTGTCTGACGCAATACTCTTGAATTTTTTCCAAAATTCTTTTGGATTTTTCTTGGTTTTTTCTACGTTTTGCAGAAGTATTGCCAATTGTTTTCTCTGACTTATTTAATTTCTTGTTTAATTTTTGTATTTGTTCTATTGATTTCTGTTTTAATGTGTGGATCACGTGTGATGTAGTGTATTCGTCTTAATTGTCTGCGTTTGATTATTAGTGCGTGAATTTCTGGTGTTAGAGTCCATTGATTAAGTGATTGCTTTCTTTTGTTTTAGAATTGTGTTTTTATGGCTTTATGTATGGCTTCTGTAACTTGATTACATAGTTGTCTAGTTCTGTTTTGTTGTTAGCATGTTTAATTGGGTGGGGTAGATATGAATCTAGTGAAGCGTTTAAAGTGAGCCAGTCTGTTTTGGTGTAAGTGTATGCTGAGGGAGACACGTACGCCACGGCAGAGTGGCGCGGGTGAATCATACAGGAAATGGAGAAGTGGTCACTAGTGATGTCATCATGTACTTTAAAGTTAGAGATTCTGTTTACCATGTCCTTGGGTACGATGATGAAATCGAGTAAATTGTATGAACCGTTGGCGGCTGAAAAGTGTGTAGGTGTATGACCATTAATTAGGTGTATTTTATTACTAGAAATAAAATTTTTTGTGCACAATCCTCTGCGTGTGTTTCTGTTTTCCCTTAGTTCTGTATTCGGAGAATTAAAATCTCCAATAATAATTGGTTTGGGTTTGCGATTTACACATTTTTGAAGGAAGTTAATGTCGATATTTTTGGTTGGTGAGCAATATATGGCTAGAATCGGAATAGTTAGCCGGTTGTTAATGTGTATATTACAAAAAAAATGGTTTGATTTATGTTAGATCTAAAGGAATCTTCTATTGAGATTAAATGCGATATTTCTGTACTGAAGTAGGCTATTATAGCTCTGTTGTTTTTTGAGTGAGGTATGCTGTGCGTGATGAATCCGGGGATTGTGGTGTTTTGTTTCTCTGTGCAAAGTGTTTCTGATACGATGATCATGTTGGCATTTATATGTTTGTTTAGGTTGTATATTTCTATCCTTTTGTCTTTGAGATTTCCTTGGCAGTTGATGTGTAAAATTTTAATGTGTTGTATCATTGTGTTGTTTTATTTCCCTTGCATGAATTTTGAGTGAAAGATGGTGTGGTTTGAGGTGGGGAAGGTGAAAGTAATAACTTGCAAGGCTACACACAGCCTTGAGTGACTCGTGCCTAGATTCGAATGTGGGGAGATCACTCAATTCTATTAGCATTGCTAATAAATTTGTGGTGAATTCTGTGGGGTTGAATGCTTGTGTTGTTTTCGAGCATGTGACGTCTGCGTAAGTACGTGTTGGTTGAGAGTTTTTGATTTGTGTGTCTGTTGGAGTTTGTAGTAATGGTTGTTTGGTGATGAGGGTGTCGTGGGTTTGATTGTAATTGTTCGTGGTTTTGAAAATAAATTTGTTTCATATCTGAGTATATTTGGGGCAGCCTTTGTAACTGGTTGCGTGATGGCCCTGACAGTTTGCGCATCTCACTTGGTTACGCTCATTAGGACACTGAGCAACCTCGTGAGGTCTCACTCATCTGTCCTTGGCCATGCAATTAGTTTTCGTGTGTCCGAACCTTTGACATTTGTAGCATTGAATAATGGGCTTTTGGTGTGTTTTTTCCAGTTCGGTCGTGTGTCTCTTGAAAAATAGGAAGCAACCGTTTTTTAATAATTTATCTTAATCGTCTTTATTGTTGACGGTTACCTTGATCAGTGGCGTTTTTTGTTTCGTTCTAAAAGAGATGATTCGGTCTGATTTTACAATGTCGTAGCCTTGTGTTTTTAATTCCTCTGTGATTTCATTATCTTCGATGTCGAAATCGACACCTCTGATAATGACAGTTAACTTTGGCGTGTTGTTTTTTGGTGTACTGATGGTGGCTTGAACCCCAAAAGCATCCTTGGGCCAAAATATGTGCAAAATCTTGTGGTTCTGTGCATTTTAACATAATTCTTCCGTTGGAAAGACGTTTAATGTCTTTAAACAGGATGCCCGGGTAATAAGCCCTCAGTTGTCTTACTATCTGAGGGATGCGTGTTGTGTTGTTTATTTTTTCAATGAACATAGTTGGGATTCTGTAATGAGGAGAATCGTGTGATTGCATGACTGTGGTTGTGTTCTTAGAGTTAGTGGCGTTAGCGGTGTTATTAGTATCATGGTTAGTTGCGTTATTTTTGCTAGAACTAGCGGCATTGTTATCATTAGAATTAGTGGCTTTGACATTACTTACATTAGTTGTGTTATTGACACTTGAATTTTTAGTATTGTTAGTACCAGGATTAGTAATGTTATTAGGGTTAAGGTTAGTAGTATTGTCCGAAACTATATTTACCTTATCCTTCTTCTTCAGTCTCCTTTTGTTCATGGTAGCTTTTGCTTCTTGTTGTTCTTATCTTGTTATATCTTCTGCTCCTGAGTAGTCACCCTCTGCCAAACTGCTCAGGGATTCTGAGGTTGGTCCTTCGATCACCTCATTTAGCATTTCTATTATTTCCTCGTTTGTTAAAGCTTTTCCATTAGATCGTGTTGCGATCTTTCTCCTCTTCATCCTATTTGTTTTACTAGTCCTGATAAGGACTAAGGGTAAACCTTTTAAAGTAAAACTTGAAAATTATGCACTTAAGCAAAATATTCCTTGTCTTTACAGTACGTCTTTCGCAGCTGAACCCTAAGAAACAGGAAGATTTACTCAACTACTTCAACTAATTTTGATACCACCACGTATAGAAAGAGCTAATTGAAACAATACATTAAATGAATGGGATAGGTAAAATTCTCGAAAATGTGGAACTTAAGTGGAATGCAGATCATCCAATAAAATGCATGGCAAGGCGCCATTGTTTTCTTTGTTTTATTAATGTTTTTCGTGTAATTTGATTTAGATACTTACCGCTAACCATTACTTCTTTTATATTTTCTAATTCATTCATACCCTTTGTTGTAATTTTTTAACAAGATGGTATCTTGCAATGTTTTCTCTGCATATGCTAATTATTTAACTAGTATTTTATTTAATTTATTTTTGTTTATACCCCTTATTTGAGGTAGGATGAATAAAGAAAGAGAAAAAAAGAGAGTTGGTTTTTGTCACCAGTTAGACAGGGCGTGGGTTTGCAATGCCAACTTGTGTTAACCGTAAACCTAAACCAATCATCATTGGGGATTTCAATTCTCCACCCACAGAACTATGGGGAACTAGAAACACACGCAGAGGGTTGTGTATAAAAAATTTTCTTTCTATTAAGAAAAGGCAAACATATAAACGCCAACATAATCATCATTTCAGAAACACTTTGCACAGAGAAACAAAACACCCCAATCCCCGGATTCATCTCACACAACATACCTCACTCAGAAAACAACAGAGGTATAATAACTTACTTTAGTACAAAAATATCGCATCTAATCTCGATAGAAGATTCATTTAAATCTGACATTAATGAGACCATTTTTTGTAATATACACTTTAACAACCGGCTAACTATTCCGATTCTAGCCATATATTGCTCACCAACCAAAAATATTGACATTAACTTCCTTCAAAAATGTGTTAATCGTAAACCCAAACCAATTATTATTGGAGACTTTAATTCACCGCACACAGAATTAAGGGGTAACAGAGACACACGCAGAGGATCCTGCATAAAAAATTTTATTTCTAGCAATAAAATGCACTTAATTAATGACAATACACCTACACACTTTTCAGCCGCCAACGGCTCATATGATGTACTCGATTTCATCATCGCACCCAAGGACATGGTTAATAGAATATCTAACTTTAAAGTGCATGATGAAATCACCAGTGACCACTTCTCCATTTCATGTATGATTCACCCGCGCCACCCGGCTGTGGCGTACGTGACTCCTTCCGCATACACCTACACTGAAACAGACTGGCTCACTTTCAATGCTTCTCTGGACTCATACCTACCCCACCCAATCGAACATGTAAACAACAAAACAGAACTAGACAAATATGTTGATCAAATTACAGAAGCCATACATAAAGCCACAAAAACACAATTCCTAAATCAAAAGGAGAAAGCAATCACTTATTCAATGGACTCTAACACCAGAAATTCACGCACTAATAATCAAACGCAGACAATTACGACGAATACACTACATCACACGTGATCCATCTATTAAAACACAAATCAATAGAACAAATACAAAAATTAAACAATAAATTAAAAAAGTCAGAGAAACAATTGGCATAACTTCTGCAAAACTTAGAAAAATTAAGAACAATCCAAAAGAATTCTGGAAAAAATTCAACAGTATTGCTTCAGACAAAACACAAATCAACCTGTTACAACACATCACACACAACAATAAAATCGCAAGGACGGACGAAGAGAAAGCTGACTTATTAGCTGATTATTACAAATCCGCTTTTAGCGATTTAAACTCAGTCGATTTCGACACACAACACCAACACCATGTCAACAACTTCATAAATGCAAACCAAGCTTCATTCTCACCAGGATTACCTGGCGAGACATTAGAGACATACTCAAATTCAATCAATAGAAAATAACCATAACCGAACTAAAGATTAATATCAAAAACTTGAAGAACACTTCCCCGGACATGACCAAATACCAAATATTATTCTCAAAAAAAGTTCCACTCTCCTACTTCAACACCTCACAAACATCATGAATATTTCATTAGCGACAGGATATTACCCGACACATGGAAAATAGCCATCATAACAACGATCCCAAAGAAACAAACTAACAGAACAAATCCAGATAATTTACGCCCCATCAGTCTGTTAAGCTGCCTTGGCAAACTGATGGAGAGAATTATCTCCAACCGTCTCCTCCATTTTTGCGAATCAAACAACATCCTTCCAGAATCTCAAAATGCCTCCAGAAAAAAATAGACAAACAACAGATCACCTCACACGACTCACCGAATCAATATACAAAGCTTACAACAACAATCAAGTAACCATCGGGGTATTCCTAGATGTCAAAAAAAGCATTCGACAGCGTTTGGCACAATGCCATCATATGCAAACTAAACCACCTACAAATAAATCCTACGATAGTCAAATGGATTTCAAATTTCCTGACCAATAGAACAGCACAAGTAAAAGTCAATAAAACCATATCCAAATTATTTAATATAACGGCAGGAGTGCCCCAAGGATCAGTCCTCTCCACTACTTTACATAATTTTCGTCAGTGACATACCTTTTCCAAATCTAACATACACACATAATTCACAATACGCAGATGACATCGCAATCTGGAGCACCTCCAGAAACCCAGTAATGGCCATGTCTCGCGTTCAAGAATAACTAAACAACGTCTCAACATGGAGCAACAAGTGAAGGGTCGTGTTAAATCCGACAAAAACACAAGCAATCACCTTCTATAGAAAACTAAAGAAACAAAGAAAAAATCTAGAAAAAATAAATCTATCACTTGGAAACACAACCATCAACATGAGCAAAAAACATCACATTCCTTGGCGTCACTTTCGACACAAAACTAACATGGAAAAAACACATAAACAATATACACTCATCAATAAGAAAAGGATTTCATATCTAAAGACTATAACTGGTAAACAATCAAAATGCGCACTGAACACCATTATACAAATATACAAGACTTACATCCGTCCACTAATAGAGTATGGATGTCAAGTCACATACAACATGTCAAACAACACACTCCAAAAAATCCAAGTGCAACAAAACAAAATATTAAAAGATCTGCATTCAGTTTACCATCTTTTACACCAACAAATTATCTACACCAAATTAGTAATTTACCAACTATAAGAGATAGAATAACAGAACTTTCTCTGAAATATTATCGAAAAGCAGAAAACAGAAACAAACTAACTCATCACTACACAAATTATCAAGTGCACCAACAAAATACATATCACCATACAACATATTTCAAGAATCACAATCCACTCAACAAAGTCTAAATACATAAAAACTATGAAAACATTATGAATTTTCTTTTTCAGGTACAGGGCACAGGACAGGCAAAACTTTCGGCGCCTGTCGAGTGAAAGTGGGTTTTCTCGGGGCACTCCTGTTTCCCCACATCAAAATCTTCAGGCATTGGATTTCTAGATCCCAGCCCAGGCAACCTTTTTGCCAGACCCAGAATCGGGCCGTTTGATTTGATCTGAACTTGAATGAATTACATTCATGTTCACATCT
Source organism: Tachypleus tridentatus (assembly GCF_004210375.1). Taxonomy (NCBI): domain Eukaryota; kingdom Metazoa; phylum Arthropoda; class Merostomata; order Xiphosura; family Limulidae; genus Tachypleus; species Tachypleus tridentatus. Next base: position 70,711,288 of record NC_134828.1, on the reverse strand, counting down.
ACCCAACTTTTTCTTTTCGAGACAGGTCCCGACCTTTCCTTCTTTCCACTTCTACCTTGCCTCCACCCAAAAGACCATTTAGTGAGACATTCCCCACCCAAAAAGTCAAGAATAATAACGATAATTAATTTATTAAAATAATAATAAAAAAAACCCACCACTTAATCCTAATAACAATCCACGAAAGGGGACGAAGAGGAACTACAAAGTTCCTGAACACCCCAGTTGGAGAGAGAACTCTTCGGATTTCTCTCTCTCTAAACTGAACCCCTGCCACTTTAGTTTAGTTTAGTTTGGTTTAAGAAAAGGCACCTGATAAACGACCGCACACCTACACACTTTTCAGCCGCCAACGGCTCATATGACGTACTTGATTACATCATAGCCTCCAAGGACACAGTAAATAGAATCTCTAACTTCAGAGTGCATGACGAAATCACGAGCGACCACTTCTCCATTTCCTGTATGATTCACCTGCGCCACCCTGCCGTGGCGTACGTGACTTCCTCAGCATACACTTACACCAAAACAGATTAGCTCACTTTCAACGCTTCACTAGATTCATATCTACCCCACTCAATTAAACATGCTAACAACAAAACAGAACTAGACAACTATGTAAATCAAGTTACAGAAGCCATACATAAAGCCATAAAAAACACAATCTCTAAAACAAGGAGAAAGCATTCACATAATCAATGGACTTTAACACCGGAAATTCATGCACTTATAATCAAACGCAGGCAATTAAGACGAATGCACTTTATAACACGTGATCCATCTATCAAAACACAGATTAACATAACAAATGCAAAAATTAAACAATAAATTAAAGTAGGAAAAGACACTAATTGGCAAAACTTTTGTAAAAACTTAGAAAAATTAAAAAACAATCCAAAAAAATTTTGCAAAAAATTCAACAGTATTTCTTTAGACAAAAACACAAACAACCTGCTACAACATATCACACACAACAATATAATCGCAAGGACGGACGTAGAGAAAGCCTACCTATTAGACGACTACTTCGCATCCTCCTTTTGCAACCTAAATTCAGTCGACTTTGACACACAACACCAACATCATGTCAACAACTTCATAAATAGAAATTAAGCTTCATTCTCACCACAATTACCTGGCGAGACATTAGAGACATACCCAAGCTCAATCAACAGGAAAATTACCATCACTAAACTAAAAATTAATATTAAAAACATGAAAAACACTTCCCCCGGACACGACCAAATACCAAACATTATTCTGAAAAAAAGCTATACTCTCATATTTCAACACCTCAAAAACATCATGAATATTTCACTAACAACAAGATATTACCCGACACTTGGAAAATAGCCATCATAACCACGATTCCAAAGAAACAAACCAACTGGAAAAATTCAGATAATTTCCGTCTCATCAATCTGTTAAGCTGCCTTGACAAACTGATGGAGAGGGTTATCTCCAACCGTCTTCTTCACTTTTGTGAAAGAAATAATATCCTTCCAGAATCCAAGAATGCCTCCAGAAAAAACAGGCAAACATCAGATCACCTCACACGACTCAACGAATCAGTCTACAAAACTTTTAACAACAACAAAGTAACCGTTGGTGTATTCCTAGACATCAAAAAAGCATTTGACAGCGTATGACACAATGCCATCAAATGCAAACTAACTGATCTAAATATAAACCCCACTATAGTTAAATGGATATCAAACTTCCTGAGAGATAGAACAGCACAAGTAAAAGTCAATAAAACTATATCTAAATCATTGAACATAACTGCAGGAGTGCTCCAAGGAACAGTCCTTTCTCCACTACTATATATTATTTTCGTCAGCGACATACCTTTCCCCAATTTAACATACACGCATAATTCACAATACGCAGACGACATCTCTTTCTGGAGCACCTCCAGAAACCCAGTAATGGCCATGTCTCGCGTTCAAGAATCACTGAAAAACGTCTCGACCTGGAGTAACAAGTGAAGAGTACTTTTAAATCCAACCAAAACACAAGCAATCACCTTCTACAGGAAACTGAAAAAACAAAGAAAAAATCTAGAAAAAGTAAAATTATCACTCGGAAATACGCCCATTAACATGAGCAAAAACATCACATTCCTTGGCATCACTTTTGACACAAACTAGCATGGAAAAAACACGTTAACAACATACACTCATCAATTAGAAAACGCATTTCACACTTAATGACTCTAACCAGCAAACACTGAAAATGCTCACCAAAAACCATTATCCAAATATACAAGGCTTACATCCGTTCACTAATGGAGTATGGATATCAAGTCACATATAATATGTCAAATAACACACTCCAGAAAATCCAAGCTCAACAAAACAAAATACTGTACTAAGATCTGCATTCAGTCTACCATCATACACTCCAGTAAATTATATACATCAAATCAGCAACTTACCAACACTAAAAAATAGACTAATAGAAATAGCACACAAATACAATTTAAAAGCAGAACACAGAAACAAACTAACTCTATAAATTAACTAGTGCACCAACCAAATTTATTTCACCATACAACATATTTCGGGAGTCACAAACAACACAACAAAGTACTTAAAGGGCAAAACTCACGAAAACATTATGTATTTTCTTTTTAGGTCTCGGGCACAGGATAGGTAAAACTTTCGGCGCCTGTCCTGTGAAAGTGGGTTTTTCTCGGGGCACTCCCGTTTCCCCCCACAGCAAAATCTCAGACATTGGATCTTCAGATCCCAGCCTAGGCAACTTTATTGCCATGCCCTGAATTGGGTCGTTTATGTTGAAATTTACTATGACATCTAACTTTCGGGACGGGATCTGGCTGTTTTCCCCTGTGCTACCTTTACCTCGTTCATGAATAATATTAATTATGACCAACTTCACTCCTTCACCCAAAATAGAGTTAAAAAAAACCCAGTTAAATTCAATAAACTTCCACGAAAAAATATGAAGAGGAAGCACAATTCTTCTGATTTCTCTCTCTCTAAATTAAACCTCCATCACGTTAATTTGAGTTTGAGAAGAACTCTTTTTTCAAATGTGGAAGAAACAAAACACACGGTAACGTGGCCGAGCGGTCTAAGGCGCTGGTTTTAGGCACCAGGCCGAAAGGTCGTGGGTTCGAATCCCACCGCTGCCATTCTTTCTTTATTATGCCACTTATTAGATGAACAAGAAATGTGGGTAATATATTTCGAAGGAGGATATTTTTGGTGGGCTTATTACAACAAGCGAAGAGCGTTTCTCTCCAATTAAACCCAAAACAATTACTACATACATTATGGTTTAGGTAAATGTCAGGTAATCGCAGAAAGTTGCCACACATATAATTCACAACTAATCTTTGCGTCATCACAGTTTGACAAAATATTCGTTATTTACAACACACTACGTTTTGTTCAATTATTATTAATTAACGTGTCATTATTTATACACTGAGTATTGAGCAATGATGTTTCATTGGAAACAGGAAAACGCGGATTGAAAAGCCGCTAGAACTGACAATGGCAAACGCCCAGATACGGAGGGAGAAAGGTACATCAAAGTAAGGAGTTGAAAGGTAAACATTGACTGTAAGAGAATTAATAAGGTGAAAAAATGCTAAATAATTAGGTAAAAAACAGGATTAACAGAAATGCAAATGGCATGAAATCCAGAAAAAAAATCTGCTTGATGGTAAGATAAGACGAGAAAACAAATAAAGCTTGCATAAGGCGAGGCTAGCAAGATCCAAGGTCCAAAAAAGAGAGACAAAAGGATGAAACAATGTCATGTGAAGGGGAATATAGTGAAATGTGTCTAAAACAACTGAAATAAGCCAAGCAGCTTCTGTATTAGAGGCATGGAAAACAATCCATGATATAAGGTGGAGGAAAATTGCCAAAATTAGGGTCATCTGAAAAATGAATTAGCCTAAAATAGCAGTAGTTCGTAAGGGTAAAGGTTGAATTCAAATTATCAGCTGTGAGTGTGTTATACAAAGAACAGTCGATTGCATTGTTTTATTAAAAGCAGTAGTTTAGATGGCGCTTGCTGAATTTACTTTCTCTGGTCAGCATTTCTAAAATAACAACGCGTAAACGTCGGTGTCTTATATAAAATAACCCCTACTCCGTATGTAACATTGATAGAAAAGGATTGAATCTCTAAAGAAAGTGAGCATATAAAGTTTTTTGGTATTTTCTATTTTACTTTTAAAACTTGTATCTCTTGGAAAATATGCTCGTCTACTAAAAGAAACCCTTCTTCGGGCACAGGATAGGTAAAACTTTCGGCGCCTGTCCTGTGAAAGTGGGTTTTTCTCGGGGCACTCCCGTTTCCCCCCACAGCAAAATCTCAGACATTGGATCTTCAGATCCCAGCCTAGGCAACTTTATTGCCATGCCCTGAATTGGGTCGTTTATGTTCAAATTTACTATGACATCTAACTTTCGGGACGGGATCTGGCTGTTTTCCCCTGTGCTACCTTTACCTCGTTCATGAATAATATTAATTATGACCAACTTCACTCCTTCACCCAAAATAGAGTTAAAAAAAAAAAACCAGCTAAATTCAATAAACTTCCACGAAAAAAGGATGAAGAGGAAGCACAATTCTTCTGATTTCTCTCTCTCTAAACTAAACCCCTGTCACGTTAGTTTGAGTTTGAGAAGAACTCTTTTTTGAAATGTGGAGAGAACAAAACACACGGTAGCGTAGCCGAGCGGTCTAAGGCGCTGGTTTTAGGCACCAGTCCGAAAGGGCGTGGGTTCGAATCCCACCGCTGCCATTCTTTCTTTATTATTCCACTTATTAGATGAACAAGAAATGTGGGTAATATATTTGAAAGGAGGATATTTTTATTGGGCCTATTAGAACAAGCGAAGAGCGTTTCTCGCCAATTAAACACCAAAAATTACTACATACATGATGGTTTAGGTAAATCTCAGTCAAACGCAGAAAGTTGCGACACATAAAATTCACAACTAATCTTTGCGTCAACACAGTTTGAAAAAATATTCGTTATTTACAACACCCTACGTTTTGTTCAATTATTATTAATTAACGTGTCATTATTTATACACTGAGTTGAGCAATGAGCAGTGGTTTAGATGGCGCTTGCTGAATTTACTTTCTCTGGTCAGCATTTCTAAAGTAGGAACGCCTAAACGTCGGTGTCTTGTATAAAATAACCCCTACTCGTAAGTAACATTGATAGAAAAGAATTGAATCTTTAAGAGAAAGTGAGCATATAAAGATTTTTGGTATTTTCTATTTTACTTTTGAAACTTGTATCTATTGGAAAATATGCTCGTCTACAAAAAGAAACCCTTCTTTGAGGATTTGTGGGTTCAACTTGTGGTCTGAAAAATAAGTGAAATACGAAAAAATTAAAATTCTTTTCAAATTGAACCTCTGCATGAATAATTTCAAGAAATAGGAACGTTCATCTTTATATAATGCCAGAGGTGACGTATTTTAAATAAACACCCACTTCTATTCATACCATACACTAAGAACGTAAATACTCCTGATAGTATTTATTTTGTGAAGTATGCATTGCGGTTAACGCCAGTGATTTTGAAGCTTTATCACAAAGAATCAGCAAACAAACTGTTTGTGGCATTAAAGTAACTAAAGTCACTTTATTAAGAAATGGATTACGATAATGAATTTTCAATCACGTCAAACGGTTTATCGCTAGAAATTAAAAGAGGCTGTTCGAATATTAGAATTCGCGATATGCGACACTGGATCTTGAGCACTGTGGACGTCTCAAACGAATTTATGAAAAGTTACGTGTTGAACATTGTTCTTTTAAGTACATACTATCAGAGGATTTTTCTTTAAAAACTTAATGAAACTGATAATGGAAATATGATATAAACAAATTACCAACATCTCGTGCTCACACTCTCTATAATATTGCAAATCTGCAGTATTTGCATCATGTGGGTTGCAATTAATTTTTCAAATTAATTCCAGACCCAAATAAGTATTCATCATCCTCAACTTTTTAACGGAACTAGCATGATAAAATCTATTAATATATTCTTTTTTACCGTCATTGTTGTAGTAAATACATTTCTCTCCGTAAATTTTTAGTTGAGACACTATAGATAACCTTGAGATAAGAAAAAGAATGAGGTTTCTCTTGGTAAACACTGGATAATGTTTTTGGTGCCTTGCTTATCCACCATTGCACATACTTTATAGAATGTTTGCATATGAAATAACTTTTAGAATTCAGTATGAGGCTCTATTTGCCTGCTTCTTATTCTTCTACTCGTGAAGACTCTTTCTGAGAGTAATTTTTGTGAATGTTTGATTTTTGCGGATAGTTAAAGATATTTGCAATGCCAAATTGTTCTCTTGAACATTTTGTGATGTGGTTTTACTAAAAGAGAAACGTACATATTAAGATATATGAATGTGAACACCTCATTTGTTGTTAATTGATGTTGTTGTTTTTAAATCGCTTTCTCTCATATGTAATTTATAATATTGCCTTCTTTAAAGAAGAGTAACCTTCAGACTACGGCTTTAAAGATTTTGTGTTAGAGGAAAACCTAAACCATTGTTTAGCGTAGCCGAGCGCGGTCATACAATTGTACTAAAAGTGTCATCTTGCCATCAGTGTTGTGTCAGAAAGGGAAGGAACCGTAATTACAGAGAAATGATTTCTCATATAAAACTGTTGCTTGGAGACAATGGAACGTACCGAAGTTTTCTTTTTAATACCATAACCAAATACCATTGTGAGACCCAGTATCAATAATATACATTAAGGACATTTCAGAGTGTCCGTCAGTTGATACAAACCACATGAAGCAAGTTGTTTGCTTCTTTGGAATCCATTCGTGGTCTCTTATCTACAGAGGTTTGCAGGACTTATGCTATATTTTAGTTGTTTTATATTTAAATATATTATTCTTAATTCGTTACTTAACTTTCGTACTTTAACTGATAGATATAATATTACTGATTTTTGAAACTCTGTATATATATAAATTTGCTTTAGATATTTATTGCGTTCGTATTTGTGTTCCCTTTTATTTAATTTCCTTCTGAGAATATTCCATAACAGATTAATGCGTATGTTTTGTTAAACATGCTTAACATGTATTATTGTAGAAGAATTACTTTAAACATTCTTGTAAACAAGATTTCTTTTGTAAAGAACCCCCCTATTCTCATTCCCTTAGTGGGGGATCCGAAGGCTTATAATGCTAATGTGGTCTTAGGCATCGCTCACAGTATATTTTCTCACAAGCACAAAAAACTTGATGAATTTTGAAATTCTTCTTTTGTTACACACTACTTTTGAAATTAATTTTTCTTGTAGTGTTGTTTTATGAGTTCAATACTTATTTTGAAAGATTTATATGTTATAGACCAGCATTCTTTCTCTCTGTACTCGGGTTTTTCAATTCGACGTGTTCCTTGTTACTTCTTGTTTTTCACTTTAACATTTTTCATCCGAGTCATTTTTAGCTTTTCTTCTATTCAGTATGTTTCTTTCTTCTTCCAACTTCCCTATCTCTGCGTTGTTGTTTCTGTAACAGTGTTGTTTTCTATTTCCATCATCACGGTAATCAATCATCTGAAACGTATATCTTTGATTTTCTCTTTCTTTTGGGTTGGAAACGAAACAGCAAACATGCAATTGTAATCACAGAACGTGTAGATGGCAAGAAAGCGAGTTTTTCTGACCGTTTACATAAGGAATATCTTCTCGAACTATACATGAACATTATTTATTCAATACAACTATTGCTTATCTTGTTACACATTATTATACAGTTGTTGTGGTTTTTATTATAAACTTCTATTTACTCTGCTTCAATATAAAGTTTATAGGCATATTTTTAGTATACGTAGCCCTTAGTTTATCGTTACGCTTTGCAACAAACAAACAAAGCGTCTCTTGGTTTTCAGAAGTTGATGTTAGTTTACGCTATGGTAATCAGATGCTATTTGAGTAGACGAAAATTTATTGTTTCAGATTTCAATAACATTTAGGCAAGTGATTATTCTTAACCTTATTCAGGAGGCTGAATGGAATGCTCATTGAAATGAAAGTACCGAAGAAGATACTTTTAAGGGTGAGAAAAATGTGTTCGATTTTTTTCTTACTTTAATAATGTCCCGAATCTGTGAAATGAGGATGGAAATTTATTATACGATTCAGACAAAGAACGAACAGATATGTGAACAGTCGTAGTTTGTTATATAATTATTCAACAGGATAAGTATTCTTAGGGCAAAACACGTTTGGTAGAAAATACATACACAAACAACTAAAACAAGAATAAAACAAGTATTTTTTTGTTTACATTTCAGTGAAGTTTAAGTACAAGTTTCAGTTGAAAATTCCGCGAAATTAGTTAGATAAGTAGGATGTAACGATTTTGGAAAAACTAATCAATGTTACGTATGCGAAATATGAATCAGGGTAATGCTTGATTCAGTGGGACATTTTTTCTTTGTATTTAATGATAACCATATTCGACACATGAATGGACAATGGATTTTTGCAGCGTCCGAACCAACTTATGGTTTGTATTCATAAAATAACTTAATGTCGTGTATAACAGTTAGAGAAGTACACAGAATAATCTGTGAGAAGTCTCGATACTGGAGAAACTACTTTCGATTCACTCCCATCTTCTCTTTGTTATTTTCGTATTCGGTATTCAGTCGTGATTTATGAGAACTTTTATATTCCTATAGTTACAAACCCAGATGAAACACGGAACGTAGTGGTATCGTCATATATACTATTTTTATCATGTCTTCCCAGTTAAGACATATCTGATATTCAGAAATTAAGAACTCACATGGGAGTCCAAATATTGGGTAATGTAAGATATTTAAGAAAATGTAAGAATTTTTGTTCTGAATTTCGCGCAAAGATAAACGAGGGCTATCTGCGCTTACCGTCCCTAATTTAGCTGTACAAAAAATAGGGAAAACAGCTAGCTAATTGCTAACTCTTGGGCTACTCTTTCACTAACGAATAGTAGGAATAATCATAACATATAACGCCTTCATGTGTGGTGTGACAGGGATTCGAACCTGCACTAATCATATTACATGTTGAGCGCTCTATCCACCTGGCCACGCTTGGCTCCTCACCTGTAAGAAAACAATGCTGAATATTTTTGAAAGCCATTTAAATTATTTTCTAAAAAATAGTCAACCTTAAACTACACTTTTTTCTGCTTGTTGATTTAAAATATTGTCTAAGCACAAAGATGCAGAATGGGTTTTTGTGCTCTTCTCAGCACATGTATCCAGAGCTGGTTTCTAGGGTTGTAAATTCGAAAATATACCGGTGTGCCATTAAAGGATGGGGCGTTTTAAAGTAATAAACTATCAAATTCAAATACATGGTCATAAATCAAGAAAAAGAAAATATATTTTTCTACATTATCGGTAAGTATATCTATAAATTACGTAATGTTGAGTGTAGTGTCTGAAAATATACGTGCTGCAATCCAAAGTATTAAATTTTCATTTTCAACAGGTATAATTTAATTTAAGACCAACAGGGGGTCATATTCTAAATTAGTATTTTTCAGTTGAGAGTTTTGTGAGTTAAGAAATTTGATTTAAAGTTACTTGTTTAATAATTGTATCAAATGAGAGAAGTGGACTCTAACAGAATTAAAGAAAACTATAATGTATAATTCAAATCGACTTGTGTTATGAGCATCTTTTTTTCAGGAAATACAAAATTCGAGAAATGTGGACCAATCAGTGATTACCATTTATTTACGCAGTAGGCCCGGCATGGTCAGGTGGGTTAAAAAGTGCGTCTCATAATCTGAATATCGCGGGTTCGAATCCCCGTCCCATCAAACATGCTCGCCTTTTCAGCCGTGGGGACGTTATTATATTACGATCAGACCAATAATTTGTTGGTAAAAGACTAGCCCAAGAGTTAGCGGTTGGTGGTGATAACTACTTGCCTGGCCCGGCATGGCCTAGCGTGTTTAGGCGTGCGACTCGTAATCTTAGGGTCGCGGGTTCGCTTCCCCGTCGCACCAAACATGCTCGCCTATTTAGCCGTGGGGGCGTTATAATGTTGCGATCATTCTCACTATTTGTTGGTAAAAGAGTAGCCCAAGAGTTGGCGGTGGGTGATGATGGCTAGCTGCCTTCCCTCTCGTCTTACACTACAACATTAGTGACGACTAGCACAGATAGCTTTCTAGTAGCTTTGTGCGAAATTCAAAAACAAACAAAAAACTTTACTGTTCCGATTTTTGGTCCGATATGGCCAGGTAGTTAAAGCACTCGACTCGTAATCCCAGAGTCGCGGGTTCGAATTCCCGTCACATCAAACATGCTCGCCCTTTTAGCTGTGGGGGCGTTATAATATGACGGTAAATCCCACTATTCGTTGGTAAAAGAGTAGCCCAAGAGTTGGCGGTGGGTGGTGATGACTAGCTGCATTCCCTCTGGTCTTACACTGCTAAATTAGGGACGGCTAGCACAGATAGCCCTCGAGTAGCTTTGTGCGAAATTAAAAAAGAAACAAAAAGCAAACAAATACAAAAATGGTTAGTTGGTTTTCCATCGATATAAAATATTATTTGAATCCACCTAGAAATTCAACTCTTTTATTAATGGTACATTATAACTTGTAATTGATATGGAAAAGCTTGAGAGTCGAATTCTAAATGAAATTGCCAACATGAGTGCGTCAAGATAAATGAAGTATTTATTTCGTACTTTAGTGAAATATAGTATTTATATAGTTTAAATATATTATATTCAACATGAATTTTAAATGTCAGATTTCTGTACTTTGAGATACAGCTCTCAACTATCATGTTGATGGCATTATAACTCCTAGCATCTGCTTAAAATACAATAATTTTAAAAAGATAATCTTATTATAATACTTATATTAATCAAAAAATTGTATAGTGTATATCCATGTGATATGTTGGCTTGTAATAGGTCTCCTATAAGTTATTGTAACATGAAATTATTCTAATTATTGATTTTATAGTTTCTGCAGTGTCATGGTAGCAACATGTTGTTCAAGGTGTGTAATATTAACTTATTCTATCCAGTTCAGCCATCGTTCTCTTTTTAACAAACATCTTCTACCCACAAGATATTTCAGTATAATTTAAGGTAGGTTTAAAGTATATTAAATTGGAATTTAAGCGCCTCTAAAATTGGGTGATGGACGAGTTGAAGGTCATGATCATAGACGACACTGAAAAAATTCTCATCAACTACGATCTGCTAGTCTCTTTGGTACTGGAAATTTGCGAAAACATGAGCAATTACGGATCTGGAGACTTGACGGACGTCAGCCCCGAAGACGTAACGGTGTTTGCCAAAAAGGCTTATGTGGACACCCAAGACGACTTGCGGGTGCTAAAGGCGGAAGACACCATGAATACCCCCTTCCGTAGCTTTGTGTTTAGCAGTAAATAAAATGCCATATAGTGTTATATAAAGTTTTAACCCTTGAAAACAAAAGTTATCTGATCGGAAAAATGTAAAAGTTACAAGATATCTTCACATGCTTTTATTATATTGTTAGATTAGTAAACAAGACTAATGTGTATCACAGCATCTGCCAATGTACTGAGATTATTGCCCGTCAGAAAAGGTAAACAACACTTAAAGCTTATATGCTTTTAATGTCCCGATATGACATTGCATATTTAATCCGACCGATTTTATGATATGAAGAAACGAACAGCTTCAATCGTAGAGTTCTTATTAGTTAATATAATCTCAAAATTCTATTTTAAAGGAAGACTGAAATAAAGTAGTTTTAACGTAAAACCTGGTGTATTTATAAATACATCACCTTTACACTCGTTTGTTTGTAACGAAAAGCAAAGCTACACAATGACTATTTGTGCAATGCTCACCGCGTGTATAAAAACCCGCTTTCCTGTATTATCTGTCCGCAAACTTACCGTCGTGTCACAAGTGTGCACAATACATACTGATACTTTTTCTCCACTTCTAACAGTGGAATTAAACTGTTGTCAAGCGAACTACAGTTAAAGAGAAAATTAGTCAAAATATATATCGGATATTCTGCAATATTTATGTTTGTTTGGGAATTTCGCTATCTGTGCTAGCCGTCCCTATTTTAGCAGTGTAAGAGGGAAGGCAGCTAGTCATCACCACCCACCGCCAACTCTTGGGCTACTCTTTTACCAACGAATAGTGGGATTGACCGTCACATTATACACCCCCACAACTGGGAAAGCGAGCATGTTTAGCGCGACGCGGGCACGAACCCGCGACCCTCGAATTACGAGTCGCACGCCTTACGCGCTAGGCCATGCCGGGCCAACAATATTCATGAAGTAAGTAATTGTTATTTTGTAAACATCTACGTTTTATGAAAATCAACTATAATTTACATTTTAAGGAGTAGTAAGATTTCCTTCAAACTCTAAAGTGAAGTAAATCGAGCACATTGGAGATGTCTTTATTTGATATTTAATAATGGAAGTAATTTTCAGTCAGTAATCGTCTTTCATGTTATCGATTTATGATACATTTTAAATTAGTAAGCGATTTAAAACTATCACAACTCATACTGTAGTGATCGGAACTTTAAATGTTGGAGAAGAATTTTGAAAGACATAGTGAGTACAGGTTGGCCTTGAGAAATATTAAATAACGAACCTGTACTTGCTTATAAGTATACAGAGTAGGTGTTGTTGTGAAAATGGAAAACTAAATTATGTCAAGTTGGCAAAAAATTTCGCTGAGATAAATGCTCCCATTGTTCATAATACCGTTTTCCAGCGACACAGCGGTATGTCTGCTGATTTTTACTGCTAGAATCCGGGTTTAGATATCGTGGTCGGTACTTGCTCATAATGAAAAAGTCAAGTACAGGTTTAGATATAAAATAAGTTATCAGTCTCCCTACCTGTCTATCTTTTTGTTCTTCCTTTCAATTTTACAAAAATGTGATTCTTTACACACACACAAATATATATTTATTTGTTTGTTTGTTTTGTTTTAAATTAAGCACAAAGCTATACAATGGGCTCTCTGTGCCTTGCCCACCACTCGTATCGAAATCCCGTTAGCGTTGTAAGTTTGTAGATATACCGTTATGCCAGTGGAACGTTTGTTTGTTTTGTTTTTGAATTTCACACAAAGCAACTCGAGGGCTATATGCGCTAGCCGTCCCTAATTTAGCAGTGTAAGACTAGAGGGAGGGCATCTACTCATCACCACCCACCGCCAACTTTTGGGCTACTCTTCTACCAACGAATAGTGGGATTGACCGTCACATTATAATAATCCCACACCTGAAAGGGCAAGCAAATTTGGTGCGACCGGGATTCGAAACTGTGACCCTCGGATTACGAGTCGAACACCTTATCACGCTGAGCCATGCCGTGCCCGTGAGTGGAGGGACGCATATGTATTTTTATCCAGCAAAAGTAGTAAAATCGAGAAGACACAGAGGGTTGGTCAAATTGTTTCAGAAACCGAATGATTAAGAGAACAAGAGACATCCGCAGAAGCAAAGCATGTTGAAGCAAGATTGTAAAGTGATTATACGTTGAATGCAGCAATTAATTATGTGAAAATGTTTTTTTATATATATCAACAAAGTACATAGCTACATTATTACGTCTTTATTTTCATTATTATTATTTTTGCGCAAAGCTGTACAACGGAAGTAGTAAAAGTATCAAACGTGTGCCCAAAAAAATCACCGCCAGATGTCGCTGAAGATAGGAGATCAAAGGAAGTCGGAAGTGAGCGGTAATTGCATAGAGTACTTTCAGAAAACGGATAGTTAATTCGAGTAATATCAGAGTTGTATAATGCGATAGAGTGTCGCCAGAGGGCTTGATAGACTATTGAAGCCCGGGAAACTGTAATCGACAAGCATGGGTGTTTCCCACCATGCAAAGATTTCAATCACGAACTTTGTTATATTAGCTCTGCAATATTGTTATTACGATCAACTTTCTTAATTATAATTTCATTTCAGGATCCATTCAGTGTATAATAAAAAATACAGTAAAGTAATATTTTATTGTTGCATTGAGTTTGAATATTTGTACAATGTACTTCATGGAGCACTCATATGATTAACCATATTGTTTGTTTGTTTACAATTTCGCAGAAAGCTGAACGAGTGCTATCTACGCTAGCCGTCCATAAGTTAACATCCAACTCTTTAGCTACTCTTACTAATAGTGTGATTGAGCATGAGCATTACATTATAACGTCCGACGGCTGAAAGGGGAAGCATGTTTAGTTTGACAGGGATATGAACTCGCGACCCTCAGATTACCAGTCAAGCGCCCTAACAGCCTAGCTATTACACTGTATTAGTTTAACATATAAATGTATTCATAAAATATTGAAACTCTGTGTAAGTATATCAGATGCACTACACTAACTAACGGTGATACTGTATATCTAAATATAGTGTATGAAAACAAAATTGTATTTACAGAGGTAGCATGCCCGTGTGGGTGTTATAATGTGACGGTCAATCTTACTATTTGTTGGTAAAAGAGAATCCAAAGAGTTGGCGGTGGGTGGCGATGACTAAATGCCTTCCCACTAGTTTTACACTGCCAAATTTGGGGTGATTAGCGGAGATAACCCTCGTGTAGCTTTGCGCGAAATTAATAAAAAAAAACAGCAAACAAAACCAACGAATAAAGAACTTCATGTCGTGATAAGTTACTAAAAATGAGTCCCACTGGCCACAACACGTCTCGATGTGGTAGTTAATTCTATTCTTCATTTTATACAAGGCCATTTATGTGCATTTCCCACTGGCTCTTGTGGCATATCTCTTGCAGCTATTTTACGTGCAAATTTTGTCCACTCTTTTGAACTGAAATATTTATGTTCGTGTAGTTAGTATATCGTTAACCAGCCATGATTTATTACCAAGAGGAACAACTTCTATCACTGATAACCAGCTGTTTCCGATCATTCATAGAACATTTCTTACCTCTCTTTTTTTATCGTTTCTGCGCATTACCAGTTATAACGTATAAACCCAAATTATAGGTAATCGATACTAATTTTACTTAAAACTTAGATACGACTTAGGGGTTGATCGTAGACCATTTTATGATGTAATTGTAATCAAAATCGCAATTTTGTACAAACATTTTCAGATATTTTGTCGGACCCAGAATGGCCAAGCGTTATAAGGCGTGCGACTTGTAATCTGATGGTCGGAAGTTCGCGCCAAACATGCTCGTCCTTTCAGCCGTGGCGGAGTTATAATGTTACTGTCAATCCCCTATTCGTTGGTAAAGAGTAGCCCAACAGCTAGCGGTGGGGTGGAGATGACTAGCTTCCTTCCCTCTAGTCTTGTATGTAAAGCTCAGTGTGACATATTCAATATTTTATGTAAAGCTGTTTCTTACTATTTTGATGGATAAACAAGCTGTTAATATTTTTTAGGAGTGTGAAACGTTGTTGTTTATGTGTTCTACGATATTTTCAATAGTTTCTGCAGTTTTTTAATCTGCACATCCCACTAACACATCAAATAAACATGAGTTAATGAATGAGTAAGTTTCAGTTTTGATTACTTCATGTTTTCTCGGTGGTGAACTCTTTCAATAATGACTTATGTAGTTTTCAGTTTTGTTTTCGTTCATTTGTTAAGAGTATATACTATTTTTGAATTTATTTAAAACACTTTCATAGAAACATAAAATTGATTCATATTTTCTGCTTCTGCGATAATGTCTTGAAACTGTTTGCGCGCTGCTTAAGGTACAACATGTAGCAGCTCTTACTTAAATACAACGTTTACCTTTTTCTCACTAATATTGACTGGTGTAACCTAAACAGGTTTGAACTGGTTCTAAAGCTCAGTAACAGAAGACATCCACTCAATTCAAACTGTTGCAGATACGTTTACTAAGAATGCAGGTTTGATCTTTACTTTTCATACAGATTGCCGTGATGTCACATGGTGTTTCTGATAACACTACAGAGATACAGCAGAGATGATAAAGGAAAAGTGTTATCTATTTTCACTGCTTAACGGCGATTCTTATTCAAAAAATAACTACTCAAAACAGATGGTTTCAACAACAACAACTTCCATCTTCTATTGAGGCTTGAGTCAAGTTAATGAATGAATCAGTAAAACATCAGCTACACAAGGGCTATCTGCGCTAGCCGTTTCTAATTAGCAGTGTAAGACTAGAGGGAAGGCAACTGGTCATCACCACTCACCGCCAACTCTTGGGCTACTCTTTTACCAACGAATAGTGGGATTGACCGTTACATTATAACGCTCCCACGGCTTAATGGGCGAGCACGTTTGGTGTGACGGGGATTCGAACCCGTGATCCTGAGATTACGAGTCGAACGCCTTAACCCACCTGGCCATGTCGAGACGCTCTGCTACGTACTCTACCATTTTATCATCGGGAACTTCTCCTTTCCTTGAAGCGTGGGTTCTGGAGTTTTTGTGGTTTTAAATAAATGAGTAAATAACCGAAGAGATTTTCTTTGTCACATGTTAATGAGCTTCTTTAAAATATTTGACAGAAATCGAAATCGTTTGTCATGTTAAACTGTGATTTTCTTGACATTTTTAATGCACTAACATAACAAAACTAAAAGTTAAATATATTGTGTAAAAGACCAATTGAAATTGCGACTCACACGTGTAGATAGTTGTGACACACGTCAGATCGTCGATGTTTAAAAGTTTATAGGAGTGTAAAGATTTATAAAAATGTTCAGGAAGTTTTTCCACAATTTGAATATTAGAACTAGTTTGCATTTGGTATGCAGTAACTGAATTCACCTTAAGAGTCACACAGTATTTTTCAAGAATAGAGCTTATATCATCGCGATGATGGGTTAAAACGTTACTTACAACCTTAGTTTCACCGCTTCCTTGTTGGGTTGGTCATTAAACGTGCAGAACGATGACGTAGTGACCACCCATCTCCTTATTGTTTTGGTGAAATAGAAGATTATAAAGAAAACTGTTATTTTAACTCAAATATCTGAGGTGTAAAATGACTGATGTCAATAAAATGACCTTTAGTGATTGAAAGTATTCAAAATAGCAACCAAGTTAGTGTGTTTCACTCTTAAGGTTTCTCAAAAAAATTTTGACCGAGTTTCAATATTCTAGGACTGTGTTGTTAGGTTGATACGTTTGTTGTACGTGTTGGGTAATTGGAAGGTACAACAACTCGATGTTACGTTCAAAAAGCGATCTGAGACGAATATATATGAGAACAAGTAGTGTCTCAAGTGGCCAAAACAACCTGTGGGATAAAATGTGCTACTAACAGGAGTGACAGTTTAGCGATTTGACAATTTCTGTTCTTCGGACTGTAGTAGTTCAAATTACCATATATTCTCATTGGTTGTGCTACACTTCACATATTTAGTATCAAGATATTCTATTAACGAATACATGAGTCATAAAGTCAACAATTATGATTGGATCCTTTCCTCTTTTTTTTTTTATTCCCACCGAAATTACGGAACTTGTATTTGATAGATAATATATATGTTTAACTTTAAGTATTTTTTTCTCTAAACTGGTATACAAATAAATCTTTTAATCTGACAACCAGGAATCTAATTTAGTGCAAATATAGACCACATTTTCTATGTTATTCAACACAAACCTTTCAAATGTACGTGAAAGTCCACTTGAAATATCAGTCCGAATGTTTTACGTACGACTGATGTAGAGTAGTGAAACTATAGAGTGAAATAACTTGTAGATACATGTATATAAGTATTTGTTAGGCCAAGCAAACTGGATTACCAATTTCTAGTTCAAGTTTCCAAAGGATTCTTGGGATGGGTGATTTTTTTTCACTATTTATTGTCAATTTTTAAGCATAAATATTCTGAACTGAATTAACAACGCGGCCTGGCTAACTTATGAATGAATACTTTCTGTACAATTATTAACAATGCTTTGAGTATAGCTACCAATCTGGTTGCTAATTTTGAGTTCATTCCTTTAAGTCACACACTCAATCCTTTTTTATTTTCTGACCGCATCTTTTTCACGCCTAAGTTGCTTTTTCTTAGGTATATTTTTTCTTACAAGCAATTGCTTTGGAGATTTTCTGGTTTATTTTATTTTGGTCGTTAACAAAGAGTCTGTATACTGTGTACATGAAGTTGCAAGTCTGAAAATGTACTTCATTACGCAGGTTATGTAGCGAAATGTATGTAATTTCGTACTGCCCAAAATATCTTTGTTTCTTTTAGAAAGGTACAGAAGGAATGTTTAGAGGTAATTTATTTTACATGGTCAATCAACTGAATCAAATAGAATTGCTTTAGAATGCAATACAAGCTCTAGATTCGGTGATAAAGATAATTACAATCTAAATCACTCAATTAATTTGTTTTGGGTTTGGGAATGAATTTTATTTCTGTTAAAGTCGATAGTTTTTCAAACTATCATTCAGTTTCTTGGTTTATTCAAGTGATTCTGTGTTTATTTTTGATTGTTTCGATCACTAAAGTTACATTGTAAACTTAAAGAAGACTTGACTGAGAAGTTTTATAGTGTAGATATTGTGGCTTGTCTGTCAGTTTTCCTTTGTTGAGAAACATATTTTTGTCTCCGATAGAGATAGCAAAATCAGGAAAGTTTAGCTGATGGAAAAGTGTAGTCAAGCACAAAAACTTTTTATCTTTTTATGGAAATGCTTATCACGCGAAAGAAACTTTGAAGAGATTTAAGATCCATAGTTCGAATGAACAATACTTTATTTTTCTAGTGTGTCTAGTTTCTTTTAATGTCAAAACACAAACGTTTACAGCGAAGAACAGGTTGACTGACGAAAAGGGAGTTAATTTGATAAATACTATAATAT
Source organism: Tachypleus tridentatus (assembly GCF_004210375.1). Classification (NCBI taxonomy): domain Eukaryota; kingdom Metazoa; phylum Arthropoda; class Merostomata; order Xiphosura; family Limulidae; genus Tachypleus; species Tachypleus tridentatus. The sequence goes on along the minus strand of NC_134828.1, from coordinate 70,692,419 downwards.
AAATACTAATCACACTCTTTAAAACCTTTCCCATGGTTAGTGGGCAACAAAACATTCTTTCTTTATTATGAATCCCCATAATCAAATTAAAAATATATATATAATAAAAGTGAAGAAGCAGACCATTGGTAAACAACCACATTCTTGAAGAATCATTTCGAAAGAATCATTCTCAAACCATGTGAAAAGTCTTCTGAGCTCCATGATTAAGAAAGCTGATGAATCAACATCAACACCCCCATCAGACCCCCAGATCTCCTTCTTTTGGTTCCAGGTATGGACATTTCTTTGAGTCCGTCTTCTTCTCTGGCCACCCAAAATGTAGAATGGTCATTTGTTCATGCCCGAAGTCACTGGTGTCTTCTTCCAACAACAGAGACCTACCCAATTGACTCAGGGCAGGTTTCATGGAGACTCTCCACCCAATTTGCCTACACTTAAGTAAAAATGGCCACTTTGATACAGTAAATCTGGTAGGTTTATGTTGTAATCTGGATGACATAAAAGCATTGATTGATTCTTACCATCCTGTGTGTCTTTCCCTACAGGAAACATTTCTGAAGCCTGCTAATACAGTCACCTTTCAGCAGATTTCTTCGTATAGAAATAACAGGTGGTGTGATGGACAAGTGCATGAAGTGGTGGCACTGCTGGTCAAAAAGCATGTGTCGAACCTGTCTTTACCACTCGACACACCCTTGGACGTCGTGGCCATCTGTGTTTCCTTGGATTGTACCATTACTCTTTTTTCTCTTCATTTGTCTCCCGGAAGGACCTATGACCAATTGAAGCTTGATACTTTCCTTGAACAGTTGCTGTGTCCGTTTTTAATCCTGAGGGGCTTTAATGGACATAATTCTCTCTGGGGAGGTGCTAATATTAATGGGAAGGGTCACTTCGTAGAGTGTATGCTCTTCATATCATAACCTTTGTCTCTCTAGTACTGGTTCTTGTACTTATTTTCATGCACCTATTCAGTCTTTTATTGCTATTGATATCTCAGTCTGCTCCCCTTCACTATTCTCCCACTTTTCATGGAGGGTTGACAGTAACCCACGGAGCAGTGATAATTTTACTATTATTTTGATAGAGACTGGCCGTGGTCGATGCCACCAAACCCATGTGCCTCGATGGAAGATGGATAAAGCAAACTGGCCTTCTTTCACTGCTTTCGTGGAACTTGTTCTTGTTGTCATCTGTAAGCCATCGATAGACAACTGCATGGCAGTAGTGACTGACAGTATTATCCAAGCAGCTGCATAATGTATTTTTAAAAACTTTGACATGTTTTACACAGTATTCTTGTCCGTGGTGGAATCTGCCTGCCAAATTTCACGGAATGCTTTTTAGCGGGCCTGTGCACATGCTCGCCAGGTAAGATGTCAAAGCTAGAAAGAATCTTTGAATTAAACTCACAACCAGCATCTCTTCTACAACCAGTTCCATTTTGTACCTCTCTTGATCTCACTTTCTGATGGCCAGGAACTTGCTGATGCCCAGAGCATTGCTGATACTCTTGGCAAAAGCTTTTGTCAGGTATCTAGTACTTCTGTTTCATCTTCCACCTTCTAAGTCATCAACACTCAGGAAGAGCGGTCGCCTTTTTCCTTTTGAACAGATCATCTCTATGACTGTAATTGCCCTTTTATACTGGTGAAACACATGGTGGCTCTTCATTGGTCTGTCAGTACATTAGTTTGACATGATGATATGCACTGTGAGATGATGCTCCATTTCTCTCCTGCTTTGTTTACTGGTTGTTTTGCTCTGATCTGACAAGATGATGTTTTTTCCTGATGCATGGTGCCTGGCTATTGTTCCACCTTTCTCTATGCCTCGGAAGGATTCCAAGATTTCTTCAAACTATCGTCCAGTTGTTTTGATGAGCTGTCTCTGTAAGGCCTCAGAGAGCATGGTTGATGCTCATCATGTTTGGTTCCTCAAATCAAATAATCTCCTCTTGCCCATCCAGTGTGGGTCCTGATCACAGTGCACTACCATAGACCACCTAATTTGACTTTAAATGTTAATCAGAGAAACCTTTCCCAAGTTACAACATCTTCTGTCAGTATTCTGTGACCTTGAGAAGGTTTAAGATACTATGTGAAGGTATGGAATTTTGTGAGACCTCCACTTATATGGTTTGCATGGCCATTTTTCCATTCTTATTAAAAAAAATTTAATGGGAGGGGATTCCAAGTTTGTGTGGGTTTGACACTTTCCCTTTCTTTTTTAGAGGAGCTTGAAGTTCCTCAGGGCTGTGTCTTGCGTGCCACACTTTTCAGTATAAAGATTAAAGCCATTACTGGACAACTCCCTCTTACTGGTGCAAACAGGCTCTCTGTTTATAACTTCCACATCTCATGTCAGTCATCGAACATGAAGTTTATTGAGCAGCGGCTACAGACTGCTCTCAATCATTTACTGAAGTTTACCACAGTTTGTGTTCACTGTCAAACTGTATGCCATTTCTCTTGCCCTGGATCACACAGAAGGGAAGAAGTGTTCGAATTGTACTATTTATACCAACTCACTTAGTTATCTACTGGCCTTGGAATTGCGTTGTGTTAGTTCTTACCCTGTTATTGCCGATATTCGAAATCAAGTGGCCTATTTCTTTTTAACATCTACTTTTATTTAGTTCTTCTGGATACCAGGCTACGTTGGTATTTGCAGGAAAGAGCTCGTTGACACCACAGCTAAGTCTGTCTGCTCTGGTGCTGTCATTGTTGTGCCTGTTCCACACATGGAGTATGGTTCTGTAATCAAGACTTAGCTCCATGCCAGTTGGCAGTTGACTTAGAGTGAGCAACATGAAAACAAGCCTTTCCAGATAAAACCCTCTATTGAAGTAATTTTCCTGACATAATTATGCTCTCACTTTGAAACAAACAAATGGTAAAACTTGGTACCTGTGTCATCACAAAAGGCCAGAGCTATTATGATACCAGATCAGGAAGCAGTTGTTACTGTAACAACTGAAAGTTTGAAGAGTTTATTAGGCAAAGTTTAGATATTATGACTTTGAATATAATGTATTTTTTAATTTGGCTCCCCATAAAGTGTCGTGTTTTGTTTTTTATGATAGCTTACATGATGGCCCAGATGTTAGTAATTATCTTTTTTTTCCTATTAAGTGATTTTTATATTTTGCAATATTTGAAAGCCCAGCATGTGCAGGTGATTAGCGAACTTGTAATCTGAGGGTTGTGGTTTTGAATCTCCATTATATCAAACATTTTCACCCTTTCAGCCATGGGGGTGTTATAAAGTAACAGTCACTTCCACTATTTGTTGGTTAAAGAGTAGCCCAGTTACACTGCTAAGTTACGGAAAGATAGGTCAGATAGCCCTCTTATAACTTTTCATAAAGTTAAAAACAAACAGTATTTTAATACATATTTTAGGAGGTATGATGATTTCAATAGGCAAGTAGCCATACTTCAACTAATTTTTTTTTAACTTTAAGATATTTTATATTTATTTTTGTTACACTGATTTATATTTCTTTTGATAGGTAATATGTTGATGAATATAAACATTGCTAATTATATAAAGCTTGTTTAGAAGATCATCATGTGTAAGAGATTAAAAGAACCAGTTAATTTATGGAATGTTAACTGTGTATTTAGCATCTGAGTTAGTAGTGCATTTTGGTACTGTGTTAGCATTGAGTTACTGTAGATGATACGCCACAGCAAGTTGCAACTGGAAGTTCTCCGGCTTTATAAAGAATTTATGAAATCCGTTGAGGATAAACCAGGAGCAGTGTCACAAGTACACTATCAGTTGAAGAAGAATGCGGCCTTACCTAAAACTGATGTTTTGCTTATAGATCATTTGTTGAGAAAAGGATGTAGGCAGTTAACTTTAGTGAAAGGGCAGTTTGTTACTAGATTAGGAATGTTTCAAAGAGACAAATCACACTGTTGGGTTGAAAAAATGAAAAATAATAGAATTGTTTCTTTCTGTGAAGATTATATTCTGACAAAGCAATTATCGCAGTATTTTATCAAATTTCACCAATACATTTGTGCAGACTGTTAACAAAACTGCTATACTTTAAACGTTTGCAGTGGAAATATGGAACTGTAAAGTTTTATTGTACAACACTATATCTATGTAACATTTACACAGAAATAGCTAACTGCCCATTGTATGTTGGTAAATGCTGATAAATGTATCTTCTGGAAGGTAAATCTGAATAAATGTTTTAGGAGCATATTTTCTAAAATTGAATTATATTAGAGTAACAATGTATATATAAAAAATGTTTATTAGATTTTCTACTATTTCGCAAAAAATATTTTATGTATTCTCTAGATGGTTTGTGATTAGAATTTTGACTTTTGAATTTGTGTTATTTTCAAATCTTGATAAACCCTTATATGATGAACTATGTGAAGAAACTGGTTTTCAAATAATCCTACATGGTCAAATGTCTGCCTCTGCAATTTATTAATTATGATGGCAAAGCCAATGAATTTTGTGGTGAAGGGGAAATGCAAAAAAAGTACAACTTTTTGTGAAATGTTTGACTAAATTTTAAAAAATATCTAAAGTGACAAACATCAATAACAATGAATTGTACTACCGTGTATTTGGCTGAAAAGATATTTATGTTTTTGACCCATACAGTCACTTGTGTTCATTATATAATATGTTATCTCTGATTTAATTTATAATTGTATTTATATTGTTACTGTTATAATTTATTATGTTGTATGTTACGTATTATTATTTCAAATAATTGGATATTTGAATTTAGAAATAAATGAAATGTTAATAAGTATTAAATTTATGTTATTTGTCAAAAAGACTGATACGCACAATTTTCTTTCTTAACACAAATATATTTTAATATTCAAGCAACAATACGGTTTATAATAATGGTTATTACTGATAGTTATTACCAATGATGGTTTATATACAAGTTTTACAAACATACAAACAATACTGAGTCTTATATTCAGTCTAGAACTTAATGTTATATCAACCATCCAGGTCCATAAGGTGAAAATTACTTTTATGCTGATACACAGGTATACTTCACTTGACGGAAGTGCAATCTAACTCTATTGTTGTTTGGCCTTGCATCCTTACAAGCTGATTTTTTTTCTGGTGAAAATATTTAAGGTTTTGTAGAAGTAATAATGTCTGAGGTAATTCCCTGAAGTTGAACAGTTTTTTTATGTTTGAAATCTATAAATGACCCTGGCCAAATTCTGTAGTTTTCCAATTAATAAGTGTTAGTGACAATTAAAGCTTCCTAGGCCTATAGCACACTGACTGTAGCTGACTAGTAGTAATCTTAATAGTAATACTATCTCTTGTTTATATAGTATAAAACAAGCTTATAAAATGTTCAACAATTTCGCACCAGCATTTTCAGAAAATAAATATTGCTGAATCTTGCTCTCAAGAATCTTCTACAAACTTAGCGAGCAGGTTGGACTTGTGGCATAGATATCCAACAATATATACCACGTGCATCAAACTGAAACATATGTAGGTATAAGAAGTATAATGGTAAAGCTGTTACAATATTTATCTAGTATTATTGTAAATATAATGATAGATATTTAAGAAAATCAATATAATAATAAAATAAATTAACATAAAATTCCAAATTGACTGGGATCTGGATGCATGCCTTTCCTGTAATAGTCGAGTGCTATAACCACTGTGATATCCAGTCTTTGTAATAATGTTAAGAATTATTTCATATCCCTAAAGTAACTTATTATGTTATTGCAGTTTTTCTGTTTTTTTATAATATTATAGTATTTTGCTGTAAACACAAGGAGTTAATAATTAATGTTATAAGAAATCCTGATTCGATTGGAAAATAATCTTAAAAAAAAACACTGTTTGAAAATTAATAACAGGGTTGAGCATTACCAGTAGAGGGGGCATTATGTGCAGAGAGTGGCTTTTAAAAGATTAGAAGTTCATGTAGGTTTGTAGAAACAGATTTTGTTTCATTGCTTGCTTAAAGGTATTTTCATGATTCTCATAAAAAAATAGTCCAATTAGTAACTTAAGTTAAAATGCAGTGAAAAATGTCATGCTATTAAGGAATTTATTATCAAATGATACTTCTGAATTGTCCTTTTGAAAAGTAATAAAAATAAAAGCCTCTTAAAATGTTTTCAACAACACATATAATCAAGCTGGAAAATCTTAAGACTTTAAATGTCAGTTTAGTTTACTGGATAAGAAAACTGTTTAAGAGTATTAACTGATTTGGCATGAGGTGAAATATTCAGAAAACTATCTTCAGAAGAAAACAATTCATCAAGAAATTATGAAAGATATAAATTTTTGAATAAAGTAAAGATAAAAATGGGAAAATTTAAAATTTTGAAAATACTGACATTTCTAGTAATGTTAGTTGTCTTCAAGAAAAATGTAGTTGTTTTTTGATGTATATTTGCATTTAAAAATTATATACTAATTTTAAATTAGTTTGCCATACAAAAAACCATTTTGTTAATGTGCTTAGAATGATATCACACTGAACTTATTGTTATCTTGGACAAAGCAAGATTGATTGTAAAATTTATCTTCAATTAAACATATATTTAGTTATACATCCATTAAGTTTAATTAAAATCTGATCATTTTTTATAGTTATAGAGCAAAAATAGTATGAAAAATTGGACTCCATGGTAACAGATGGGGATTTTGTTTGTTTTTTGTGATTTTGCCATGACCTTTTATTAGTGTACAAAATGAACCATGCATCAGTTGTACACAATATCTCTGTGTTCAAAGAACAAAACCAACAAAACATGAATTTCACACAAAAACGGAACTCAATGAATATTTACTGCAAATAAGTGTGACTTTTGCAGCTGTTTTCAGAGACAAGTTCAGAAATGCACGGTTTCACTTTGACAAGTGCCACTCTCATATCATTTTTGCAACAAAGTATGTTCCTTTTCTTCGTTTTTATGTCTACCATACTTGAAAAGCATTGCTTGCAAAAATACGTTGTAACAAACAGTATGAGTATCTCAAGGGCTCTTTTAGCAATAAGAGGGTACACTACGATTTGGTGTCACCAAAATATTGAGAGCGTTGTTGTTCTGAAAAGTTGCTGTTAAACCTGGCTCTGCTGAAGGTCAATGATTTCGTCGAGGTATTCATCATTGACATCTGCTGTCCCAACTAAACATGAACGGCTGTCTCACCCATGCTGGATATGACTCTCTGATGAGAAAGTATCCGTCGAGAGATATTGTGAGCTCATCTAAGTGCATGACAATTGCTTGCTTCAGTTCCTCGGCTACAGAAATGTGTCTGATTTCAGACACATTTTCGATCTTACTTGCACAGTCGTCCAGCAGGGGAATATTTGCAAAGTTATCATTCTCTCTTCGTCGTTTCCATAACTGTAGCTTTTATGGAAAGCCTTCAGGTTTTTTACCTTCGATGATGTTGACTGCACCGCCCTGCATCTGTTGATTGAGAGCATTGACGATATTGGCCATGTACGCCAAAACGAGAATGAACTCAGATTTTTCGAAGCAGTCTGCATGACAATGTTGGTGCTCTCGCAAAAACAGAGCTAATTCCACTCGCATTGGAAAACACGATCCAGCATCTTTTCCGGGATAACCAGCGAACGTTAGAATGGTACAAAAGTACCTCGAATTCAGAGCCTATTTCATTACATAGCTCTTTGAAGATGCGGTGCTTCAGGAGACTATTTTGCACAAAGTTCACACATTCCACTACAAATTTTAATCCTTTTTCCAGTTTTGAAGGCAAGGTTTTGTTGCCAACGCATGCCTGTGCAGAACACATACTCACTAAACCATGAGAGAACTTGCAATCAAATTTAATGTTCATTATTCAACAGTTTTCTGACACCTTGAAGCAAATGTGACAATCACATTTAATGTACTAAGGATGTTAACACTTAATCAGAAAGCCATATTTGGGCTGTTAAACTCACGGGTAAAATGCAGAAATGTGAATGCTAAATAGCCATTTTAATTTTTGTATATAAAAACATTTTCTAACAAAATGCTTCTTTTTAATCTGTGTCTACACTTTTCTTGGGCTTGTGATGCCAATTTTTTGCATATTTATGATTTCTATGCTTATTCCTGAAAGGTTTGTGACATTATAACTTTGTTAAGTCATTGAACTGAGTTTGCAGTAGGTAAAATAATTCCACACTTGTACAAGTTTCTTACCAAACATCGAGTCCTCATTGTCTCTTGAAATATGTATAAAAAAAGATCAACAAAGAGTGAGAAAAAAATTATATTACTTAACACACGCACACAAACAGAAACTTTGTTTGTCTGTTCTACAACTTCGAAATTCTCCAACATGAAATTGTTTCTCATTACTTTTATTTATGGTAGTGGTGCAGTTTGTCCTGATTTGAAAGTACAGGGAAGAAAAGAAGTTTCATAAGATGTTTAAAATGACTGCAGATACACCATATTTTATCTATAACAGTTATAAAGTAACAAAAAATATTTGTTTTACATAACTTTTGTTTATATAACAATTGTGAATGTTTTTGTTTTTCTTACATTTAACAACTTACATGTCACTAGCGTATCATTATGAATAAGAATTGTAAAGTTTTCAAAGCAATAACTCCTTTAATAAAAACTTTAACTTATTAGAAGGTACAGTTAAGTTATAATTATCTGTTATTAGAGTATATGATTACAATAAAAGTAACTGTTATTGGGTTCTATGAGAAAAAGTATATTTTAATCTCACGTAATCTAAATAATTCTCCAATTTTGAAAATGGTGAAAAAGGCCTTAAAATTACTTGTACATAGTAACTTTACAGGTAATGTTCAGTTTTATAAACTTTATTGAAATGTATCACAACACTTCTGTTTACGCATTTACAAGCGTATAATTCAAAGCTTGAAAACTATTACAATTACATGTAGGTACTGTATATATTAGACATTTATGGATAAAATGTCTGAACAAAAGCTATGTAGAAGATTTAACCCTGTTGTAGCACTGTTCAACGTGAACTTATTCTTAAAGACAAATAAACAGAAATACGAAGTAAAATATATTGGTTTATATGTTGTTATTTTAATAAAACGTGGTATCACTTAGTTATCTTAGAAGGCTCGACATGGTCAGGTGGGTTAAAACGTTCGAATCATAATTTGAGGGTTGCGGGTTTGAATCTCCGCCATAACAAACATGCCCCTTCAGCCGTGGGGGCGTTATATTGTGTTAGTCAATCCAACTATTCGTTGATAAAAGACTAGCCGAAGAGATCTTGGTGAGTGGTGATGATTAGCTGCCTTTCCTCCAGGCTTACACTGTAAAATTATGGACAGTGAGCGCAAATAGGCGTCTGTAGATTTGCACGAAATTCCAAAAGAAACAAACAAACTCATCTCAGATGTGTTTTTTGTCTTTGTTTGGTATTGATTAACAAATGAACTAATCTCACAAAAGCTATTGGTGTCCATTTAAACTCAGATAGTTAAGACAAGATACTACATGTTGAAATGAAACTGTATGTAAGGTATCTCAGGACGGCTGGTATGAGTATTAACACTTTTACCAAAATTAAGTTTAAATGGGGTGGAAGGGTAGCAAGTGTAAGAGAAGGTAGAAAATCAAAAGAAGAACCCAAATTAAAGGCTTAGATAACAGAAAACTCCTTCAAATGCATTTTAGTAGTAGAATAGATGTTCCCAATTGATAGGATTCTTAATGTGAGGTATGTAACAGAAAATTTACCCAACTACCTAAACTAATTTTGATACTACCCTCTTTAGAAGGTGCTAATTGAAACAATACATCCAATGAATGGGATAGGTAAAATTCTCTAAAATGTGGAAGTTGGGTAGAATAAAGATCATCCAATAAAATGCATGGAACTGAAAGTAGTTCAAAGAAATCTAAATCTACGGTAATGTGGCCGAGCGGTCAAAGGCACTAGTTTAAGGTACTAGTCCGAAAGGGCGTGAGTTTGAATCCCACCGCTGCCATTCTTTGTTTATTATGCCACTTATCAGATTAACAAGAAATGTGGTAATATATTTCGAAGGAGGATATTTTTCGTGGGCCTATTACAACAAGCGTATAAGCGTTTCTCGCCAATTAAACACAAAACAACTTTTACATACATGATGGTTTAGGTAAATCTCAGCCAAACGCAGAAAGTTGCGACACATAAAATTCACAACTAATCTTTGCGTCAACACAGTTTGACAAAATATTCGTTATTTACAACACCCTACGTTTTGTTCAATTATTATTAATTAACGTGTCATTATTTATACACTGAGTTGAGCAATGATGTTGCATTGGAAACAGGAAAACGCGGATTGACGAGCCGCTAGAACTGAAAATGGCAAACGCCCAGATACGGAGGGAAAAAGGTACATCAAAGAAAGGAGTTGAAAGGTAAACATTAACTGTAAGAGAATTGATAGGGTGAAAGGATGCTAAATAACTAGGTAAGGGACAGGATTAACAGAAATGCAAATGACATGAAATCCAGAAGAAAAATCTGCTTGATGGTAAGATAAGACGAGAAAACAAATAAAGCTTGCATAAGGCGAGGCTAGCAAGATCCAAGGCCCAAAAGAGAGACAAAAGATGAAACAATGTCATGTGAAGGGGAATATAGTGAAATGTGTCTAAAACAACTTAAATAAGCCTAGCAGTTTCTGTATTAGAGGCATGGAAAACAATCCATGATATAAGATGGAGGAAAATTGACAAAATTAAGGTCATCTGAAAAATGAATTAGCCTAAAATAGCAGTAGTTCGCAAGGGTAAAGGTTGAATTCAAATTATCAACTGTGAGTGTATTATACAAAGAACAGTCGATTGCATTGTTTTATTAAAAGCAGTAGTTTAGATGGCGCTTGCTGAATTTACTTTCTCTGGTCAGCATTTCTAAAGTAGAAACGCCTAAACGTCGGTGTCTTATATAAAATAACCCTTACTCGTACGTAACATTGATGGAAAAGAATTGAATCTTTAAGAGAAAGTGAGCAAATAAAGTTTTTTGGTATTTTCTATTTTACTTTTGAAACTTGTATCTATTGGAAAATATGCTCGTCTACAAAAAGAAACCCTTCTTTGAGGATTTGTGGGTTCAACTTGCGGTCTGAAAAATAAGTGAAATACGAAAAATTTAAAATTTTTTTAAAATTGAACCTCGGCATTAATAATTTCAAGAAATAGGAACGTTCATCTTTATATAATGCCAGAGGTGACGTATTTTAAATAAACACCCACTTCTATTCATACCATACACTAAGAACGTAAATACTCCTGATAGTATTTATTTTGTGAAGTATGCATTGCGGTTAACGCCAGTGATTTTGAAGCTTTATCACAAAGAATCAGCAAACAAACTGTTTGTGGCATTAAAGTAACTAAAGTCACTTTATTAAGAAATGGATTACGATAATGAATTTTCAATCACGTCAAACGGTTTATCGCTAGAAATTAAAAGAGGCTGTTCGAATATTAGAATTCGCGATATGCGACACTGGATCTTGAGCACTGTGGACGTCTCTAACGAATTTATGACAAGTTACGTGTTAAACATTGTTCTTTTAAGTACATACTATCAGAGGATTTTCGTTAATAACTGATAATGGAAATATGATATAAACAAATTACCGACTTTCCTTGGAAACAATATCTCGTGCTCACACTCTCTGTAATATTCATCTCAAATACAAAGAGAAGTTGGGGTGCAAATCTGCAGTATTTGCATCATGTGGGTTGCAATTAATTTTTCAAATTAATTCCAGACCCAAATAGGCATTCATCATCCTCAACTTTTTAACGGAACTAGCATGATAAAATCTATTGATATATTCTTTTTTACCGTCATTGTTGTAGTAAATACATTTCTCTCCGCAAATGTTTAGTTGAGACACTATAGATAACCTTGAGATAAGAAAAGAATGAGGTTTCTCTTGGTAAACACTGGATAATGTTTCTGGTGCCTTGCTTATCCACCATTGCACATACTTTATAGAATGTTTGCATGTGAAATAACTTTTAGAATTCAGTATGAGGCTCTATCTGCCTGCTTCTTATTCTTCTACTCGTGAAGACTCTTTCTGAGAGTAATTTTTGTGAATGTTTGATTTTTGCCGATAGTTTAAGATATTTGCAATGCTAAATTGTTCTCTTGAACATTGTGTGATGTGGTTTTACTAAAAGAGCAACGTACATATTAAGATATATGAATGTGAACACCTCATTTGTTGTTAATTGATGTTGTTTTTTTTATATCGCTTTCTCTCATATGTAATTTATAATATTGCCTTCTTTAAAGAAGAATAACCTTTTGACTACGGCTTTAAAGTTTTTGTGTTAGGAAAAAACCTAAACCATTTTTCAGCGTAGCCGAGCGCGGTCATACAATTGTACTCAAAGTGTCATCTTGCCATCAGTGTTGTGTCAGAAAGGGTAGGAACCGTAATTACAAAGAAATGATTTCTCATATAAAACTGTTGCTTGGAGACAGTGGAACGTACCGAAGTTTTCTTTTTAATGCCATAACCAAATACCATTGTGAGACCCAGTATCAATAATATACATTAAGGACATTTCAAAGTGGCCGTTAGTTGATACAAACCACATGAAGCAAGTTGTTTGCTTCTTTTGAATCCATTCGTGGTCTCTTATCTACAGAGGTTTGCAGGACTTATGCTATATTTTAGTTGTTTTATATTTAAATATATTATTCTTAATTCGTTACTTAACTTTCGTACTTTAACTGATAGATATAATATTACTGATTTTTGAAACTCTGTATATATATAAATTTATTTTAGATAATTATAGGGTTTGTATTTGTGTTCCCTTTTATTTAATTTCCTTCTGAGAATATTCCATAACAGATTAATGCGTATGTTTTGTTAAACATGCTTAATATGTTTTATTGTATAAGAATTACTTTAAATATTCTTGTAAACAAGATTTCTTTTGTAAAGAACCCCCCCTATTCTCATTCCCTTAGTGGGGGATCCGAAGACTTATAATGCTAATGTGGTCTTAGGCATCGGTCCTAAAAGTTGTGAGTTCGAATCTACCAGTTATTTTATTGTTAAAATATTAGTTGGAGATCTATATGGAATGAGGGTTCATTTTAGAGATTAGGAAAGTACCGGGAGCTCACAGTATATTTTCTCACAAGCACAAAACAACTTGATGAATTTTAAAATTCTTCTTTTGTTACACACTACTTTGAAATTAATTTTTCTTGTAGTGTTGTTTTATGATTTGAATACTTATTTTGAAAGATTTATATGTTATAGACCAGCATTCTTTCTCTCTGTATTCGGGTTTTTCAATTCGACGTGTTCCTTGTTACTTCTTGTTTTACACTTTAACATTTTTCATCCGAGTCATTTTTAGCTTTTCTTCTATTCAGTGTGTTTCTTTCTTCTTCCAACTTCCCTATCTCTGCGTTGTTGTTTCTGTAACAGTGTTGTTTTCTATTTCCATCATCACGGTAATCAATCATCTGAAACGTATATCTTTGATTTTCTCTTTCTTTTGGGTTGGAAACGAAACAGCAAACATGCAATTGTAATCACAGAATGTGTAGATGGCAAGAAAGCGAGTTTTTCTGACCTTTTACATAAGGAATATCTTCACGAACTATACATGAACATTATTTATTCAATACAACTATTGCTTATCTTGATACACATTATTATACAGTTGTTGTGGTTTTTATCATAAACTTCTATTTACTCTGCTTTAACATAAAGTTTATAGGCATATTTATAGTATAGGTAGCCCTTTGTTTATCGTTACGCTTTGCAACAAACAAACAAAGCGTCTCTTGGTCTTCAGAAGTTGATGTTAGTTTACGCTATGGTAATCAGATGCTATTTGAGTAGACGAAAATTTATTGTTTCAGATTTCAATAACATTTAGGCAAGTGATTATTCTTAACCTTATTCAGGTGGCTGAATGGAATGCTCATTGAAATGAAAGTACCGAAGAAGATACTTTTAAGGGTGAGAAAAATGTGTTCGATTTTTTTCTTACTTTAATAAGGTCCCGAATCTGTGAAATAAGGATGGAAATTTATTATACGATTCAGACAAAGAACGAACAGATATGTGAACAGTCGTAGTTCGTTATATAATTATTCAACAGGATAAGTATTCTTAGGGCAAAACACGTTTGGTAAAAAATACATACACAAACAACTAAAATAAGAATAAAACAAGTATTTTTTTGTTTACATTTCAGTGAAGTTTAAGTACAAGTTTCAGTTTAAAATTCCGCGAAATTAGTTAGATAAGTAAGATGTAACGATTTTAGAAAAACTAATCAATGTTACGTATGCGAAATATGAATCAGGGTAATGCTTGATTCAGTGGGACATTTTTTCTTTGTATTTAATGATAACCATATTCCACACATGAATGGACAATGAATTTTTGCAGCGTCCGAACCAACTTATGGTTTGTATTCATAAAATAACTTAATGTCGTGTATAACAGTTAGAGAAGTACACAGAATAATCTGTGAGAAGTCTCGATACTGGAGAAACTACTTTCGATTCACTCCCGTCTTCTCTTTGTTATTTTCCTATTCGGTATTCAGTCGTGATTTATGAGAACTTTTATATTCCTATAGTTACAAACCCAGATGAAACACGTAACGTAGTGGTATCGTCATATATACTATTTTTATCATGTCTTCCCAGTTAAGACATATCTGATATTCAGAAATTAAGAACTCACATGGGAGTCCAAATATTGGGTAATGTAAGATATTTAAGAAAATGTAAGAATTTTGTTCTGAATTTCGCGCAAAGATAAACGAGGGCTATCTGCGCTTACCGTCCCTAATTTAACAGTATAAAAAATAGGAAAACAGCTAGCTAATTGCTAACTCTTGGGCTACTCTTTACTAACGAATAGTAGGAATAATCATAACATATAACACCTTCATGTGTGGTGTGACAGGGATTCGAACCTGCACTAATCATATTACATGTTGAGCGCTCTAACCACCTGGCCACGCTTGGCTCCTCACCTGTAAGAAAACAATGCTGAATATTTTGAAAGCCATTTAAATTATTTTCTTAAAATAGTCAACCTTAAACTACACTTTTTCTGCTTGTCGTTTTAAAATATTGTCTAAGCACAAAGATGCAGAATGGGTTTTTGTGCTCTTCTCAGCACATGTATCCAGAGCTGGTTTCTAGGGTTGTAAATTCGAAAATATACCGGTGTGCCATTAAAGGATGGGGCGTTTTAAAGTAATAAACTATCAAATTCAAATACATGGTCATAAATCAAGAAAAAGAAAATATATTTTTCTACATTATCGGTAAGTATATCCATAAATTACGTAATGTTGAGTGTAGTGTCTGAAAATACACGTGCTGCAATCCAAAGTATTAAATTTTTATTTTCAACAGGCATAATTTAATTTGAGATCAACAGGGGTTATATTCTAAATAAGTATTTTTCAGTTGAGAGTTTTGTGTGTTAAGAAATTTGATTTAAAGTTATTTGTTTAATATTTGTATCAAATGAGAGAAGTGGACTCAAACAGAATTAAAGAAAAATATAATGTATTATTCAAATCGACTTGTGTTATGAGCATCTTTTTTTCAGGAAATACAAAATTCGAGAAATGTGGACCAATCAGTGATGACCATTTATTTACGCAGTAGGCCCGGCATGGTCAGGTGGGTTAAAAAGTGCGACTCATAATCTGAATATCGCGGGTTCGAATCCCCGTCCCATCAAACTTGCTCGCCTTTTCAGCCGTGGGGACGTTATTATATTGGCGATCAGACCCTCGTAATTTGTTGGTAAAAGAGCTAGCCCAAGAGTTAGAGGTGGGTGATGATCACTAGCTGCCTTCCCTCTCGTCTTACACTACTACATTAGTGACGACTAGCACAGATAGCTTTCTAGTAGCTTTGTGCGAAATTCAAAAACAAACAAAAAAACTTTACTGTTCCGATTTTTGGTCCGATATGGCCAGGTAGTTAAAGCACTCGACTCGTAATCCCAGAGTCGCGGGTTCGAATTCCCGTCACATCAAACATGCTCGCCCTTTTAGCTGTGGGGGCGTTATAATATGACGGTCAATCCCACTATTCGTTGGTAAAAGAGTAGCCCAAGAGTTGGCGGTGGGTGGTGATGACTAGCTGCATTCCCTCTGGTCTTACACTGCTAAATTAGGGACGGCTAGCACAGATAGCCCTCGAGTAGCTTTGTGGGAAATTAAAAAAGAAACAAAAAGCAAACAAACACAAAAATGGTTAGTTGGTTTTCCATCGATATAAAATATTATTTGAATCCACCTAGAAATTCAACTCTTTATTAATGGTACATTATAACTTGTAATTGATATGGAAAAGCTTGAGAGTCGAATTCTAAATGAAATTGCCAATATGAGTGCGTCAAGATAAATGAAGTATTTATTTTGTACTTTAGAGAAATATAGTATTTATATAGTTTAAATATATTATATTCAACATGAATTTTAAATGTCAGATTTCTGTACTTTGAGATACAGCTCTCAACTATCATGTTGATGGCATTATAACTCCTAGCATCTGCCTAAAATACAATAATTTTAAAAAGAGAATCTTATTATAATACTTATATTAATAAAAAAATTGTATAGTGTATATCCATGTGATATGCTGGCTTGTAATAGGTCTCCTATAAGTTATTGTAACATGAAATTATTCTAATTATTGATTTTATAGTTTCTGCAGTGTCATGGTAGCAACATGTTGTTCAAGGTGTGTAATATTAACTTATTCTATCCAGTTCAGCCATCGTTCTCTTTTAACAAACATCTTCTACCCACAAGATATTTCAGTATAATTTAAGGTAGGTTTAAAGTATATTAAATTGGAATTTAAGCGCCTCTAAAATTGGGTGATGGACGAGTTGAAGGTCATGATCAAAGACGACACTGAAAAATTCTCGTCAGCTACGATCTGCTAGTCTTTTGGTACTGGAAATTTGCAAAAACATGAGCAATTACGGATCTGGAGACTGTACGGACGTCAGCCCCGAAGACGTAACGGTGTTTGCCAAAAAGGCTTATGTGGACACCCAAGACGACTTGCGGGTGCTAAAGGCGGAAGACACCACGACCAGCGAGTTCGACATAGGTGGCAATTTAGTTCGTGGGATGCCCACAACCTCTCCACCCCACAGCTAAAAGAGCGAGCATGTTTGGCGCGATGGGGATGCAAACCCGCGACCTCAGATTACGAATCGCACGCCTTAACACGCTTGGCCATGCCGGGCCGAACAATACAGTTAGCAAACTACATTATTCTCTTGTGTTTCGTAGATTTGAGAATACATTTATATCGAAGTTATTCAAATTTCCGCTTGAGACCCTAAAATTAGAAAACGCGATTTCATATTTACTTTTGTTGATAATTTATCTTACGCTGCAATTATTTTATCAATGGTTCTGTGGTAAGCCTTAAAACTTATACACTAAAAATCAGGTTTCGAACCCTGGTATATAAAGTCAGATAGCCCATTGTGTAACTCTCTGAACTTCAAAAGATAAATGTGAAACATGAATACAAAATTGTACTTACCCCAATGTACATTTTCGTAAATAGCATTCATGTAGTGTTCCTGCACAGACTGTGAATCTGCGTTGTCATGGTTAGCAAATAAATTGTAATCAGCATTTCTGGATCTCGGGTATGCTATAAAACTAACTGCCAAATTAAACTGTTCAGCAAACAAGAATAGGTTAACAATTTACAGTGGGAGCTGTTAACCAGTCTATTATACCTGGTGGGTAAACTGTAAGTTTGCCTTTTGTACAATAATTATTGTTTTAACGCACTCATAATTACTCGTATTTATTACAAGTATCATGCAGTAGCAAGAAAACTAAATAAACTCTAACTGCAGTACACTCGAACTTTTATAGAGATTAAGGTTTTCCTTCTGATCTAACTGTTACTAATTTATACTAATAGATGGCATCAATACATGAATATTTTATATCGCAAGTAGTCGACAATCTAGTTAGTGTAAATGCGGAGTATACGTAGAGCATTATTCCATTCCCGTTGATAAAATCTTACGCGGCGTGGGTGTAACTGATTCTTACCATTAAAAGACTTATGCTGTCACGAATTTTTCAACAACTGGTTACGCTACTATTAATGAATGCATTCAAACCAAAACAGTTTGGTTTGAATTACGTGCAAAGCTACACGAGGGCTATCTGCGCTAACTGTCCTAATTTAGCAGGGTAAGACTAGAGGAAAGGCAACTAGTCATCACCATCCACCGCCAACTCTTGGGTTACTCTTTTGCTAACGAATAGTGGGATTGAGGGTCAAATTATAATGCCTCAACGACTGAAATGGTGAGCATGTTTGATGTGACGGGATTCAAACCCGCGACCCTTGGATTACGAGTCGAGTGCCTTAACCACCTGGCCATGTGGAGCCATACAAAACATGCTAACCACGGGTCAAAGTGATATTTTGGAAAGCATACAAGACAACCATAGCGTCCACGGAAACATAAAACTAGTAGCAAAATTGATAACACTTCATATCACTTTAACTTGTCGTGATTGAATTTCTACTTCTTTGCGCACAAACTACTTATAGTAAACTATGTATCACTATAGTAAAGATTATGTAACGAGATAATGTTACAAAACACGTTACTGCTCAACTTATCGTTGAGTTCAACATAATGATATGTGTATTTTCACTTTGTTCAGTAAGTCACGTGGGTGATGAAAGTATTTTTATAAATTACATAGAATAGGCTTCATTACCATAGTAACTCATGTTGTGTTTCTTCCTCGAATTTCTAACATATATTACTGTAATTTTACATGTTATTCATCGGTATAAGCACACAGAAAGTAAACAATCTAACACAATTATTTTCTGTTATAAATGACTAATAAGACTGTGAGAGTTTTATTAAAATTGAAATAAGTTGACTTGTACACTCTAAGAGCTCAGGATTAAATCTTTATGATTATGACGTTAGTAATCGAGTTTCGATACCCTTGGTGTGAATAGCATGAATACCCCCTTCCGTAGCTTTGTGTTTAGCAGTAAATAAAATGCCATATAGTGTTATATAAAGTTTTAACCCTTGAAAACAAAAGTTATCTGATCGGAAAAATGTAAAAGTTACAAGATATCTTCACATGCTTCTATTATATTGTTAGATTAGTAGACAAGACTAATGTGTATCACAGCATCTGCCAATGTACTGAGATTATTGCCCGTCAGAAAAGGTAAACAACACTTAAAGCTTATATGCTTTTAATGTCCCGATATGACATTGCATATTTAATCCGACCGATTTTATGATATGAAGAAACGAACAGCTTCAATCGTAGAGTTCTTATTAGTTAATATAATCTCAAAATTCTATTTTAAAAGAAGACTGAAATAAAGTAGTTTTAACGTAAAACCTGGTGTATTTATAAATACATCACCTTAACACTCGTTTGTTTGTAACGAAAAGCAAAGCTACACAATGACTATTTGTGCAATGCTCACCGCGTGTATAAAAACCCGCTTTCCTGTATTATCTGTCCGCAAACTTACCGTCGTGTCACAAGTGTGCACAATACATACTGATACTTTTTCTCCACTTCTAACAGTGGAATTAAACTGTTGTCAAGCGAACTACAGTTAAAGAGAAAATTAGTCAAAATATATATCGGATATTCTGCAATATTTATGAAGTAAGTAATTGTTATTTTGTAAACATCTACGTTTTATGAAAATCAACTATAATTTACATTTTAAGGAGTAGTAAGATTTCCTTCAAACTCTAAAGTGAAGTAAATCGAGCACATTGGAGATGTTGTCTTTATTTGATATTTAATAATGGAAGTAATTTTCAGTCAGTAATCGTCTTCCATGTTATCGATTTATGATACATTTTAAATTAGTAAGCGATTAAAGACTATCACAACTCATACTGTAGTGATCGGAACTTTAAATGTTGGAGAAGAATTTTGAAAGACATAGTGAGTACAGGTTGGCCTTGAGAAATATTAAATAACGAACCTGTACTTGCTTATAAGTATACAGAGTAGGTGTTGTTGTGAAAATGGAAAACTGAATGATGTCAAGTTGGCAAAAAATTTCGCTGAGATAAATGCTCCCATTGTTCATAATACCGTTTTCCAGCGACACAGCGGTATGTCTGCTGATTTTTACTGCTAGAATCCGGGTTTAGATATCGTGGTCGGTACTTGCTCATAATGAAAAAGTCAAGTACAGGTTTAGATATAAAATAAGTTATCAGTCTCCCTACCTGTCTATCTTTTTGTTCTTCCTTTCAATTTTACAAAAATGTGATTCTTTACACACACACACAAATATATATTTATTTGTTTGTTTGTTTTGTTTTAAATTAAGCACAAAGCTATACAATGGGCTCTCTGTGCCTTGCCCACCACTCGTATCGAAATCCCGTTAGCGTTGTAAGTTTGCAGATATACCGCTATGCCAGCGGAACGTTTGTTTGTTTTGTTTTTGAATTTCACACAAAGCAACTCGAGGGCTATATGCGCTAGCCATCCCTAATTTAGCAGTGTAAGACTAGAGGGAGGGCATCCACTCATCACCACCCACCGCCAACTTTTGGGCTACTCTTCTACCAACGAATAGTGGGATTGACCGTCACATTATAATAATCCCACACCTGAAAGGGCAAGCAAATTTGGTGCGACCGGGATTCGAAACTGTGACCCTCGGATTACGAGTCGAACACCTTATCACGCTGGGCCATGCCGTGCCCGTGAGTGGAGGGACGCATATGTATTTTTATCCAGCAAAAGTAGTAAAATCGAGAAGACACAGAGGGTTGGTCAAATTGTTTCAGAAACCGAATGATTAAGAGAACAAGAGACATCCGCAGAAGCAAAGCATGTTGAAGCAAGATTGTAAAGTGATTATACGTTGAATGCAGCAATTAATTATGTGAAAATGTTTTTTTATATATATCAACAAAGTACATAGCTACATTATTACGTTTTTATTTTCATTATTATTATTTTTGCGCAAAGCTGTACAACGGAAGTAGTAAACGTATCAAACGTGTGCTTAAAAAAATCACCGCCAGATGTCGCTGAAGATAGGAGATCAAAGGAAGTCGGAAGTGGGCGGTAATTGCATAGAGTACTTTCAGAAAACGGATAGTTAATTCGAGTAATATCAGAGTTGTATAATGCGATAGAGTGTCGCCAGAGGGCTTGATAGACTATTGAAGCCCGGAAACTGTAATCGACAAGCATGGGTGTTTCCCACCATGCAAAGATTTCAATCACGAACTTTGTTATATTAGCTCTGCAATATTGTTATTACGATCAACTTTCTTAATTATAATTTCATTTCAGGATCCATTCAGTGTATAATAAAAATACAGTAAAGTAATATTTTATTGTTGCATTGAGTTTGAATATTTGTACAATGTACTTCATGGAGCACTCATATAATTAACCATATTGTTTGTTTGTTTACAATTTCGCAGAAAGCTGAACGAGTGCTATCTACGCTAGCCGTCCATAAGTTAACATCCAACTCTTTAGCTACTCTTACTAATAGTGTGATTGAGCATGAGCATTACATTATAACGTCCGACGGCTGAATGGGGAAGCATGTTTAGTTTGACAGGGATATGAACTCGCGACCCTCAGATTACCAGTCAAGCGCCCTAACAGCCTAGCTATTACACTGTATTAGTTTAACATATAAATGTATTCATAAAATATTGAAACTCTGTGTAAGTATATCAGATGCACTACACTAACTAACGGTGATACTGTATATCTAAATATAGTGTATGAAAACAAAAGTGTATTTACAGAGATAGCATGCCCGTGTGGGTGTTATAATGTGACGGTCAATCTTACTATTTGTTGGTAAAGAGAATCCAAAGAGTTGGCGGTGGGTGGCGATGACTAAATGCCTTCCCACTAGTTTTACACTGCCAAATTTGGGGTGATTTGCGGAGATAACCCTCGTGTAGCTTTGCGCGAAATTAATAGAAAAAACAGCAAACAAAACCAAAGAATAAAGAACTTCATGTCGTGATAAGTTACTAAAATTGAGTCCCACTGGCCACAACACGTCTCGATGTGGTAGTTAATTCTATTCTTCATTTTATACAAGGCCATTTATGTGCATTTCCCACTGGCTCTTGTGGCATATCTCTTGCAGCTATTTTACGTGCAAATTTTGTCCACTCTTTTGAACTGAAATATTTATGTTCGTGTAGTTAGTATATCGTTAACCAGCCATGATTTATTACCAAGAGGAACAACTTCTATCACTGATAACCAGCTGTTTCCGATCATTCATAGAACATTTCTTACCTCTCTTTTTTTATCGTTTCTGCGCATTACCAGTTATAACGTATAAACCCAAATTATAGGTAATCGATACTAATTTTACTTAAAACTTAGATACGACTTAGGGGTTGATCGTAGACCATTTTATGATGTAATTGTAATGAAAATCGCAATTTTGTACAAACATTTTCAGATATTTTGTCGGACCCAGAATGGCCAAGCGTTATAAGGCGTGCGACTTGTAATCTGATGGTCGCAAGTTCGCGCCAAACATGCTCGTCCTTTCAGCCGTGGCGGAGTTATAATGTTACTGTCAATCCCCCTATTCGTTGGTAAAAGAGTAGCCCAACAGCTAGCGGTGGGGTGGAGATGACTAGCTTCCTTCCCCTAGTCTTGTATGTAAAGCTCAGTGTGACATATTCAATATTTTATGTAAAGCTGTTTCTTACTATTTTGATGGATAAACAAGCTGTTAATATTTTTTAGGAGTGTGAAACGTTGTTGTTTATGTGTTCTACGATATTTTCAATAGTTTCTGCAGTTTTTTAATCTGCACATCCCACTAACACATCAAATAAACATGAGTTAATGAATGAGTAAGTTTCAGTTTTGATTACTTCATGTTTTCTCGGTGGTGAACTCTTTCAATAATGACTTATGCAGTTTTCAGTTTTGTTTTCGTTCATTTGTTAAGAGTATATACTATTTTTGAATTTATTTAAAACACTTTCATAGAAACATAAAATTGATTCATATTTTCTGCTTCTGCGATAATGTCTTGAAACTGTTTGCGCGCTGCTTAAGGTACATACAACACGTAGCAGCTCTTACTTAAATACAACGTTTACCTTTTTCTCACTAATATTGACTGGTGTAACCTAAACAGGTTTGAACTGGTTCTAAAGCTCAGTAACAGAAGACATCCACTCAATTCAAACTGTTGCAGATACGTTTACTAAGAATGCAGGTTTAATCTTTACTTTTCATACAGATTGCCGTGATGTCACATGGTGTTTCTGATAACACTACAGAGATACAGCAGAGATGATAAAGTAAAAGAGTTATCTATTTTCACTGCTTAACGGCGATTCTTATTCAAAAAATAACTACTCAAAACAGATGGTTTCAACAACAACAACTTCCATCTTCTATTGAGGCTTGAGTCAAGTTAATCAATGAATCAGTAAAACATCAGCTACACAAGGGCTATCTGCGCTAGCCGTTTCTAATTAGCAGTGTAAGACTAGAGGGAAGGCAACTGGTCATCACCACTCACCGCCAACTCTTGGGCTACTCTTTTACCAACGAATAGTGGGACTGATCGTACATTATAACGCTCCCACGGCTGAATGGGCGAGCACGTTTGGTGTGACGGGGATTCGAACCCGTGATCCTGAGATTACGAGTCGAACGCCTTAACCCACCTGGCCATGTCGAGACGCTCTGCTACGTACTCTACCATTTTATCATCGGGAACTTCTCCTTTCCTTGAAGCGTGGGTTTTGGAGTTTTTGTGGTTTTAAATAAATGAGTAAATATCCGAAGAGATTTTCTTTGTCACATGTTAATGAGCTTCTTTAAAATATTTGACAGAAATCGAAATCGTTTGTCATGTTAAACTGTGATTTTCTTGACATTTTTAATGCACTAACATAACAAAAACTAAAAGTTAAATATATTGTGTAAAAGACCAATTGAAATTGCGACTCACACGTGTAGATAGTTGTGACACACGTCAGATCGTCGATGTTAAAAAAGTTTATAGGAGCGTAAAGATTTATAAAAAATGTTCAGGAAGTTTTTCCACAATTTGAATATTAGAACTAGTTTGCATTTGGTATGCAGTAACTGAATTCACCTTAAGAGTTACACAGTATTTTTCAAGAATAGAGCTTATATCATCGCGATGATGGGTTAAAACGTTACTTACAACCTTAGTTTCACCGCTTCATTGTTGGGTTGGTCATTAAACGTGCAGAACGATGACGTAGTGACCACCCATCTCCTTATTGTTTTGGTGAAATAGAAGATTATAAAGAAAAACTGTTATTTTAACTCAAATATCTGAGGTGTAAAATGACTGATGTCAATAAAAATGACCTTTAGTGATTGAAAGTATTCAAAATAGCAACCAAGTTAATGTGTTTCACTCTTAAGGTTTCTAAAAAAAAATTTGACCGAGTTTCAATATTCTAGGACTGTGTTGTTGAGTTGATACATTTGTTGTACGTGTTGGGTAATTGGAAGGTACAACAACTCGATGTTACGTTCAAAAAGCGATCTGAGACGAATATATATGAGAACAAGTAGTGTCTCAAGTGGCCAAAACAACCTGTGGGATAAAATGTGCTACTAACAGGAGTGACAGTTTAGCGATTTGACAATTTCTGTTCTTCGGACTGTAGTAGTTCAAATTACCATATATTCTCATTGGTTGTGCTACACTTCACATATTTAGTATCAAGATATTCTATTAACGAATACATGAGTCATAAAGTCAACAATTATGATTGGATCCTTTCCTCTTTTTTTTTTTTTATTCCCACCGAAATTACGGAACTTGTATTTGATAGATAATATATATGTTTAACTTTAAGTATTTTTTTCTCTAAACTGGTATACAAATAAATCTTTTAATCTGACAACCAGGAATCTAATTTAGTGCAAATATAGACCACATTTTCTATGTTATTCAACACAAACCTTTCAAATGTGACCAAAGTTTTTGTGCAAATGTACGTGAAAGTCCACTTGAAATATCAGTCCGAATGTTTTACGTACGACTGATGTAGAGTAGTGAAACTATAGAGTGAAATAACTTGTAGATACATGTATATAAGTATTTGTTAGGCCAAGCAAACTGGATTACCAATTTCTAGTTCAAGTTTCCAAAGGATTCTTGGGATGGATGATTTTTTTCACTATTTATTGTCAATTTTAAGCATAAATATTCTGAACTGAATTAACAACGCGGCCTGGCTAACTTATGAATGAATACTTTCTGTACAATTATTAACAATGCTTTGAGTATAGCTACCAATCTGGTTGCTAATTTTGAGTTCATTCCTTTAAGTCACACACTCAATCCTTTTTATTTTCTGACCGCATCTTTTTTCACGCCTAAGTTGCTTTTCTTAGGTATATTTTTTCTTACAAGCAATTGCTTTGGAGATTTTCTGGTTTATTTTATTTTGGTCGTTAACAAAGAGTCTGTATACTGTGTACATGAAGTTGCAAGTCTGAAAATGTACTTCATTACGCAGGTTATGTAGCGAAATGTATGTAATTTCATACTGCCCAAAATATCTTTGTTTCTTTTAGAAAGGTACAGAAGGAATGTTTAGAGGTAATTTATTTTACATGGTCAATCAACTGAATCAAATAGAATTGCTTTAGAATGCAATACAAGCTCTAGATTCGGTGATAAAGATAATTACAATCTAAATCACTCGAATTAATTTGTTTTGGGTTTGGGAATGAATTTATTTCTGTTAAAGTCGATAGTTTTTCAAACTATCATTCAGTTTCTTGGTTTATTCAAGTGTTTCTGTGTTTATTTTTGATTGTTTCGATCACTAAAGTTACATTGTAAACTTAAAGAAGACTTGACTGAGAAGTTTTATAGTGTAGATATTGTGGCTTGTCTGTCAGTTTTCCTTTGTTGAGAAACATATTTTTGTCTCCGATAGAGATAGCAAAATCAGGAAAGTTTAGCTGATGGAAAAGTGTAGTCAAGCACAAAAACTTTTTTTCTTTTTTATGGAAATACTTATCACGCGAAAGAAACTTTGAAGAGATTTAAGATCCATAGTTCGAATGAACAATACTTTATTTTTCTAGTGTCTAGTTTCTTTTAATGTCAAAACACAAACGTTTACAGCGAAGAACAGGTTGACTGACGAAAAGGGAGTTAATTTGATAAATACTATAATATAAATACTAATCACACTCTTTAAAACCTTTCCCATGGTTAGTGGGCAACAAAACATTCTTTCTCTTATTATGAATCCCCATAATCAAATTAAAATATATATATAATAAAAGTGAAGAAGCAGACCATTGGTAAACAACCACATTCTTGAAGAATCATTTCGAAAGAATCATTCTCAAACCATGTGAAAAGTCTTCTGAGCTCCATGATTAAGAAAGCTGATGAATCAACATCAACACCCCCATCAGACCCCCAGATCTCCTTCTTTTTGGTTCCAGGGTATGGACATTTCTTTGAGTCCGTCTTCTTCTCTGGCCACCCAAAATGTAGAATGGTCATTTGTTCATGCCAGAAGTCACTGGTGTCTTCTTCCAACAACAGAGACCTACCCAATTGACTCAGGGCAGGTTTCATGGAGACTCCACCCAATTTGCCTACACTTAAGTAAAATGGCCACTTTGATACAGTAAATCTGGTAGGTTTGTTGTAATCTGGATGACATAAAAGCATTGATTGATTCTTACCATCCTGTGTGTCTTTCCCTACAGGAAACATTTCTGAAACCTGCTAATACAGTCACCTTTCAGCAGATTTCTTCGTATAGAAATAACAGGTGGTGTGATGGACAAGTGCATGAAGTGGTGGCACTGCTGGTCAAAAAGCATGTGTCCAACCTGTCTTTACCACTCGACACACCCTTGGACGTCGTGGCCATCTGTGTTTCCTTGGATTGTACCATTACCCTTTTTTCTCTTCATTTGTCTCCCGGAAGGACCTATGACCAATTGAAGCTTGATACTTTCCTTGAACAGTTGTGCTGTGTCCGTTTTTAATCCTGAGGGGCTTTAATGGACATAATTCTCTCTGGGAGGTGCTAATATTAATGGGAAGGGTCACTTCAGAGTGTATGCTCTTCATATCACAACCTTTCTCTCTCTAGTACTGGTTCTTGTACTTATTTTCATGCACCTATTCAGTCTTTTGATTGCTATTGATATCTCAGTCTGCTCCCCTTCACTATTCTCCCACTTTTCATGGAGGGTTGACAGTAACCCACGGAGCAGTGATAATTTTACTATTATTTTGATAGAGACTGGCCGTGGTCGATGCCACCAAACCCATGTGCCTCGATGGAAGATGGATAAAGCAAACTGGCCTTCTTTCACTGCTTTCGTGGAACTTGTTCTTGTTGTCATCTGTAAGCCATCGATAGACAACTGCATGGCAGTAGTGACTGACAGTATTATCCAAGCAGCTGCATAATGTATTTTAAAACTTTGACATGTTTTACAGTATTCTTGTCCGTGGTGGAATCTGCCTGCCAAATTTCACGGAATGCTTTTTAGCGGGCCTGTGCACATGCTCGCCAGGTAAGATGTCAAAGCTAGAAAGAATCTTTGAATTAAACTCACAACCAGCATCTCTTCTACAACCAGTTCCATTTTGTAC